>NW_018164962.1:1013514-1013887 GCF_001263595.1 Phalaenopsis equestris | reverse complement strand
TATTAAATATTTTCCCAAAATCAAATAAGAACATGCTATCCTCTTGCCAATTGAAAGAGTCAAGCGAAATTAAGTTCAAATTGAGGAAATGAAAGGACAAATCATAATAAAAATAGAATTATTCAGAAAGCCAAATAAATTGAGCACTTAGAAACCATTGTGTCTAAAGTTAATTGCACCTACATCGTGATGAATAAATAAAGAATTTGAAGATCTAATTACAATTTACAAGTAAATAAAACTTTAGTTTCCTTCATATAAAAACAGAGAGATGATAGATATTACGTCACTATTATAAGATATTGCTTTATTCATATGGATATACATAAGAGACAACCAACATTTTATTATTATTATTATTATTATTATTATT
>NW_018164962.1:1001519-1013414 GCF_001263595.1 Phalaenopsis equestris | reverse complement strand
CTAGACCTCAACCAAAAGTGAGGTCAACAGTTAGGTAGCAATTTACTCAAAAGATTAGTGGTTGGATCATTCTAAATGGTTGGGGAAAGCATGAGCTTTAACATAGGCTGCAAAATATAAGACCAGATTTCTCATAACGCTCTTGAGCAGTACCAAAAGCAAAAGTTCAACAATCAATCTCAGGAGATTATTTAGATGAGTTAATCATTTAAATAATGATTTGATTTGATTTCTATCTTCATCATCGTGATTCTTCAAGATTATTTTGGTGTATGTTTAGATGAGTTATTACAACTGAAGCATCTGGTTAATGCCCACAAGATAACCTCTCCTCAAATTATCATCTCTCCAGTTCAATTTGCATTTCCAAAAGATAGTGAGTTACATAGATAAAAGCAAGAGTAGATGGAAATGAAATACTATTCTTTTGCATCATATTTCATCAAATATACTTAAATTTTCTTTCATAAAGTTATAACTTACAAAAAATTAAGTCACATCTTCTGTCACACACACACACACACACACACACACACATACACAGATGGTAGGCATGCCATTCTTGAGCTCATATGCATCATATTAATTTCTTACCATGAAACACTGTACTCAAAATTAGCATATAATCATTCATTCTCATATAGGTCATATAAAAAATCTTTCACCTGTTCACTATCAATCTATTTAAGTAAGCTCTTTAACGTGTTCTCATACAAGAGAAGTTATTATATATATAAAATTGTGTATCATCTTATTTGGCCACCATGTCATTATGAAAATTCACATTACTCATTTATATAAGTTATCAAACATAAATATATATGTGCATGTATATATATATATATATATACATTTACATACTTATTGACTTCTGCTCATTATCTTTCAATTTATTTAAATAAGCTTATTGACTTGCTCTCATACAAGACAAGTTTTTATATCTATAAAATTGTGGATCTTCTTATTAAGCCACCATTACATCATGTTAATTAACATAGTCATTTATATAAGTTATCAAACGTAAATATATGTATACATATACAAACTTATTGATGCTCAAAATAGTTGTCCGTTCTCTTTCTATCTATTTAACTAAGCTCATTAACTTGCTCTTATACAAGAAATTTTTTTATCTATAAAATCATGGATCATCTTATTAAGCCACCATTTCATCATGTAAATTCACATTAATCATTTATATAAGTTATCAAACATAAATATATGTATACATATACAAACTTACTGATGCTAGAAACAACTGTTCGTTCTCTTTCTATGTGTTTAAATAAGCTCATTAACTTGCTCTCATACAAGAAAAGTTTTTATATCTATAAAATCGTGGATCTTCTTATATAGCCGCCATTATATCACACATAATCATATTAATCATTTATATAAGTTATCAAACATAAATATATGTGTGCATATACAAACTTATCGTTGGCCAAAACTGCTTTTAAGCAATCACACAAATATATGTGTCACTCAAGTAATATACATATTTAAAATTGTGTGTTGTTCCTGTATACTTGATTGCTTAGCAGCAGTTTTGGGAAAAAAATTAGTCTACTGGTTTTAAGTTTAGATACATTGGGTTGCATCCTAATAAGTGCTTAGATTTATGCCCTTAGCCTAATCAAAACACACATATATAATTACACAAACATGAAATTAGACAATATGATAGCATTTAGGTAGCCACTCAAGAAGTACTTGGTTTTATGTTATCAGCCTGACACAGTCAGTTCATTCCTAAGATTTTTCTTCAGGATCAAATTACCTTCTAAATAGCCCATCATCAAAATCCCAATATTTTGGCCTCCTTGGAGAATTCCCTATATCGTACATTTTTTTCTCCCATTTTATCTTTTCTTTGAAATAGGCTTAACATCATATTCTCCATCTTCTTTTCAATATCTCTTGCAACTTCTCTCATTCCAATCAACGATGGTCTTCATGGGGGATAAATAGAGGTGGGAATAAGATTATAGATTTGAAAATTCAATTCTTGATCATAAGCTCTATCAGTTAATTCTTCTTTTTGTAGGTCAATATTTGCCCTACCCATTCAAGAAATGGTGTTCCAAGAATAATTAGGATCTATACATCTTCTTCACTATCTAATGCAATGAAATCACCTGTCCTGCAATAATCAAGTGAGATCGCATGATTATGGCTAATCCACTGGTCATCGTGCCTTGAACAACAACCGTAGTCTAAAAAATAAAGTTTATGTATTGCCTAATACTAGGGTGAATGCACTAAGAGTGACACTTGTCATAATGGTATGTCGGGGGAAATCAAACTTCAACTTCTACCGCTGCTTTTCCCTCATCGCTTTTGCTCTGGAGGCCTTGTTGTCCTCCGAAACCCTAGAGTAACCCTGGGTCATCTTCCCTCCATCCCTTGGTTCACCGGCCTTTCCACGGTATACTGGGGAACTGACATTGGACTCCCTTCTAGTACCTCGTGGATGGCCTAAAGATTGGTTGCTAAGGCTTTCAGCTTGGTGCCTACCCCCTTTCAAGGGCGAGTGATAATCTCATGGTCGTCGAACTTAGAGCCAACTAAGAACTTCTTCCTCCAGTCTTTGATCTTGTTTTCAACATCAAGCAAGCAAAGTTTTCACCCTGGCGAAAACATAGCAAACCCATCTTAGTCAACCTTAAAGGAGAAGTAATTGATAAAAATGTCGATTGAACAAGGGATACCAAAATGATGACAAAACACGACGAAAGTCATGATGGCCGTGTCACAGTTCGACAGAACTTAGGCCAGAATGACCCTAAAGTTGATAAGCACGCTTCTGAGCTCCGACCATAAGGACCGTCGAAGACCGTACCTAAACTGATATTGGTAAAACACAGATCAGGGCTAACGTCATCTGTCAGGCTCCCCACGACTGACATCATACTGATGGTAATCTAGGTACCTGAAACATATCGCTTCTAAAGGCTCTGTACCTTCTGGCCCATCAGGAATGATGGATCGGCTGCCGACACGATGCCAGAGAGAATCAGAGAATACTTTGGAGCCATTACTGTCAAACGAAAAGAATAGATGATGCAAAATAAGAAGAAACCATAAAATAAAAAAATAAAGCGCAAAAGCTAAAAAGAGCACCCCCTGACTCTATTTATAGGGCCGACACATTGATCGAAGGCCCACACAAAAGATAAGCATCACACCAATTGTTGTTTAAAGTTTCTCCAAAATATTATTTTATTAAAAATAACATTATTACATGTTTCAAATGAAGTGCTTAATGAATGGGTTCTTCACGGCTTTAGAAGAGGCATACCCCTTCTCAAGCAAACTCTAAAGAACTATCTCTTGGCCAAACTTAATTTGCTCCATCTAGTCGGTCTCATTATGGAATCAACTCAGAACCGTTGAGCCACAGATGGATCCTATCTCGGCATGAACGTCGTTTAGGTAACCTCGGAGCGATGCTACCTCCTCCCATATTCTAGTGATGATGGCTGACTTATGTTAAAAACCAACCTCCAGATGCTCGTAATGAGCCATTCACCCCAAAACAGAAGGGTCGTCAGGGTTTTTGTTGTCTGGTTCATAACCTATACCATCTCCTGCACCCTATACGCCATCGATCCAGTGGTGAGTATTTGACATACATGTTGTTCTTTTTGGGTGCTTTTGCTCACATAGATCGATAGAAAGGTAGGGACGATCACATCAAGGGGCCTAACGACATCGACAGGAACCGAGTCGGCTACATTTCTCGACGACCCACCATTGATACACAAAAATAATATACTGTTTTAAGTATCATTTTTATGCATATTTTTGGTGATATTGCACTTTAAAGAAAAGTATTTTTGCGTTTTTGTTGCAGATATATCATTTTTAGGCATTTGGAAAAAAATAACAAAATGAGCAAAATTTGGAGTAAAAATAGCCAATTTTGGGGTTTGACGCATCATCCAGAGCGCTGGCGCATGATGCGCCGGATGCGACATTTTCAAATTAAGGCGATTTGAGACGAATTTTGCGCGAATTTTCAAAGGGACACTTGTTCTAAGCCCCCATGCAGTGATTCAATGCATTTAGACACTATGAAAGTTTCCAATTTGAAGGGATTTGACTCTTGGATCATTGAGACACATTTTTTGAAATTCAAAGTTTTGACTTTTGAATTTTGAAGGGAAATTGAACCTCTTTTGAGAGAAAGTAGCCCAAAAGGAGGAGGGACTTCTTGAGTGTGATGAGAGGGAGAGAGAGAGAATTGGCATGAGTTAGAGAGAGAGAGATAGAGAGAGAGAAGAGGAGATTTTCTTCTAGGGTTGTAAGAGGAGAGGGAAGGTGAGAGATTATTTGATCCTCCAATCAGTATTTTAAAATTTTTAATTCTACTTTAAGTACTTAATATTAGCTCATTTAGACTTTGATTGAATCACTTTTGATCGTGTTGCGTTTACCTCATTTAAATGTTTAATGAGACTCTAAATTTGTTAAAATCAAAATTTAAATGATGTTCAATTTAACTCTTAAAATTATCCAACCTAATATATATGAAACCTCACATTTAATCAAGTGAAGTTTTTTGGTAACACACCAAGTTGAAAATTGACTTAAATTTATAAAAATAAAAATTTATGATTTTGGATTTTTCACATAAAACACATTTTACAAATTGAATATAAAATATGAGCAAATATAAAGAATTATTGTTTAACATTTGAAAAATTGTTGTGTGCTGGAAAATTTATGTTTATAGAGTGATAATTTAAAGTTTTAGCATGACACAAAGATCTAAAAAACAGACATACAATAGAAAAATAACAGAAGGGCCATGATTTTTTATAGGGCAAATCCTCTAAAGGGAAAACCAAGAGGGCTTAGCCTAATCAAAATAATTCACTATGTGTTTGTAAGCGCATAAATTTCCTCATTAATTAAAGAAGATGAAATTTTAAAGATGGTAATAACATATTTACAATAGTAATTTAGCTATAATAGCCATAATTGGGCTACAACAAATGCAGTTGATTATGAAGAGTATAGTCCGTGGCTATAATATCAACAATTGATCATAAAAACCAAAGTTAAAGGTTTTAATAGCAGTTGACCACATAAGCTGAAGATGACACCTGTAACAATAATAGTTGGCCACAAAGGCTAGAGTTGGTGGTTAGAATAATGGTAGTTGGCCATAGATGCCATAATTAAAGTTGTTGTAGTAGTAGTAGTAGTAGTAGTTGATCATATAATTTGTAGTTGGTTGCTGCGTAGGAAATAATTGGCCACTAAGATTGTTGTTGGAAGTTGCAATATCGCCAGTTGGCAACAAATGTCATAGTTGGTTACTATAATTATGTTAGTTAACCATAGATGTTATAGTTGGAAGATGTAATAATGGTAGTTTGCTACAAAAAAACCGTAGTTGGTGATTGCAATTTCGTTAGTTGGCCACAAAGGCCGTAGTTGGTGACTGCAACATTGTTAGTTTGACTCATATGTTATAGTTGGAAACTGTAATAGTAGTATGCAATCACAAAAGTAGTAGTCCAGGGTTGCAAGAACAATAGTTAGCCACCAATCTCATAGATGTAAACTATAACAGTAGTAGTTGGACACAAAGGCCATAGTCAATTACTGCAATAATATTAATCGACCATAAATGTAATAAGTAGTGGTTGTAATATTGCCAGTTGGCCACATAGGCTATATTTGAAAGGTGTGACAAAAGTAACCGACCACAAAGACTATAGTTTGTGGCTGCAAAAATAGTAGTATACTTCTGAGGCTATAACCAGAAGCTATGAAAGTAGAATTTGTCCACATAGGTCGTTGTTGGTGCTGAACCCCTTCTCTCATTGAGAATAAGATTATAAATTTACATTGAACATTAAATTTGTTTTTATACAGGGTAAAAAAATATATTTCTTATGAACGACCAACAGATTCTTGCTAGGGCAGTCACAAGCAACAGTCACCAGTGGTTGGTGTTTGATGGTGAGCGAAAACACTTGATGTTTAATGGTGATCGACAGTTCTCATCGGGTCATTAGTCCAAAATGGGCTCTGGAATTTCTTTTTTACTTTTTCTCATGTGAAGAGCGATGATCTGTGTGTACCTCATAGGAGAAGAACATTTTGGACTTTTGAAGAATAACTTTTATAGGTGGACTTGATTCAACCATTTTGGCAGGTGAGCTCGATTCAACAACTTCGACAGGTATGCTAGATTCAATAAAAGAAAACTAACGAAAATTTCTAGATATTCATATTTTTTATATAACAATTAAATATTTAAACTTATGCATTCAACATATAAATACATAAAATTTCACGTGGAATGTATATATTTAAATCCCCACTTCTTGATTTATTCATAATTTATAAAAATCATCTTCATATCTACTTTGAAAAATTTCAACATCTCACTTCTATTTAAACCCTTGGGAAATTGATGCACCCCAAACCCATAAACCAACAAGGCAAAAAGTGATGGAGATCCTCCTCATCCCCCTCTTCATTAATCTCCTCTTCCTTTTGCTTTCTTCCCACGCCATTAAAGTTGATCAGTCGACAATTAACGACGAGTACGGCTACGTTCATTGCCTCCGCAACCACTCTGTTCCCTCCAAACATTACTTCAATCCCCAATCCTCTTTCTACAACCAATACTTCTCCTCCGTCCCCAGCCGCCGCACCCCCCAAAACTCCTTCAAACCGCTTCTCCTCTTTGTCCCAACCATCGAAATCCACGTCCAAGCCGCCGTTCTTTGCTCTCGCAGCCTCGCCATCCCTATCCGCACCAGTAGCGGCGGCCAAGACAATGATGATCTATCCTTCGTTCCCACCTCCGACCGATTTGTGCTTATTGACCTCCAATTTCTCTCTTCCATCAGCATCGATACACATTCCGCCACAGCCTGGGTGCATGCCGGAGCCACTCTCGGGGAGCTCTACTACGCCATCGCCAACGATAGCAAGGAATGCCACCTTCCCCGCCGGCCTGAATCCCACCGTAGGCGCAGGAGCATTTCAAAGGCAGAATTGTCAATTTTTCAAAATCAGCTATTTTTCATAAGCGCCAACCAAACAATCAGACCACTTATCCGGAACAGCTGATCATCAGTAGATTATCAGGATAAGCTGCTTATCAGCAGAAGCTGCATAAGCTGCAGCTGCCCCAAACAGACCCTTAAGTGGCACGTGAAATGAGTTCAAGAAGTTAATAAGTCAAGCTCAAATTAATCCGAGTTGAGTCCTTAAAAAAAAAAAAATACTAACAACAAATATATTTAAAAAATATATTAAATTTGAAATTTTTTAAAATTATAAAAAAATTCATTAAATAAAATTTATATTTCATATTAACTAATTTCTTATATAATCATTCATTCTATTTTACAATATGTGAAATTCAAGTTAAAGTTGACGGTGGCTTGCTTTTATTATTTACTTTTGCAGGTTAATCGAGTTAGCGAGCGGCAGCGTGGAAGACATCCGATTCGTGGCGGCAAGCGGAGAAATAAAGGATCGAGGAACGATGGGCGAAGATCTATTCTGGGCGTTGAGAGGCGGAGGAGGGATGAGCTTTGGGGTGATTCTGGCTCACCAGCTGAGGCTCGTGGCTGTTCCGAGTAAGGTAACTGTTTTCACAGTCTCAAAAACTTTAGAGGAGGAAGCGACGATGGTGGTGGATAAATGGCAGCGAATGGCTTATAAGGTGGATAAGAGACTGTTCATAACAACGCTTTTGAAGGTTTCGGGAAACGATTGCGAAGCTGATGATGAGAATAAGATGAAGAGAAGGGTACAAGTTTCTTTCAACTCATTGTTTTTTGGAGACAAGAAAGAGCTGCCCCTCATAATGAAGAGCTATTTTCCCGAACTCAAGTTTGCAGGCAACTGTGCTTTTTATTTATTTTTTCTTTTTTTAAACTAATAAATAAATATTAGCTGGCAGACATTACTTGTCTGTTTAAAAAATTGTTGGGATAATTGACATATCTATTTGACAAAATTAAAGAAAATGATTAGGCCGGCAATGTTTTGCTCAATTTAATAGAAATAGGAAAATGAGGATGTAGTTAATATATAATTGTATTTAAAAAAAAACATGCATTTAATTTTATAATAATGACGGTTAAGCAAACGCTTTATTTGCAGGATACCAAGGAAAGCCTTTGAGCAGCCTACGAGAGAGAGAGATTCTGCTCTGAGCAACAGCTCCGACTTCAAACAACAATCCTTCCCCTCGCCAGGATGGAAATTAATAATTATTAAAAATTGAACTTGATTTTTACATGTTCTTTTACATGGAGCACGTGTTTGCTTGGTTGCATTGTACATTACATAATATGTGTGCCTGTCTCTTGGTTATGTGTTTGGTTGCTATTAGGGCAAGGTGTAATTCCACGTTGTTGTTCAATACCCAAGATAGTCAAGCACAACATCGCTCACGCGATGTTTCTTGCATTTGCATCTTTGCACTAATGGCGTATTCATCATAAGTATTTGCCATTGTATACTTGCATCTTCTACAGTTGGTGTATTCTTCTTTAGAATAATTTGCACCAATTATGGTCGCCTAGCCAACATGATCTAACTATTGTTTTCTAACACTTTTCTCATGTCTATAGTTATCCGACCTTCCATTAATCATCTATAGTAACACGATCATAATCTTTTGATCATCAATGCCCCTTGACTTCATCACTCGTGATCGCTTATAAGAATGACACCTATCATTAATGATAGTTTTTTTCGTGTGAAGTCAATGTACTTTTTTTTGAAAACCCGAAGAGAATTTTATTAATCCAAAATAAAAATTACAAACATCAACAGAAGGATCCCCAATACATAACAAAACACACACAAAAGAGTAGCTAGGGGATCCTTAACTCACACAATGGAATTCCAAAAAGAAACACACCGCCAAGGAAACCTCAAAGATTCATTGAAAGCCAACAAAAGATCCAATAGAAACCTGCAATAGCAAAGACAAAGCGAAAGAAAACCAAAATAAGGGGATACCTAGATATACAAGGATGCCAAATGGAGGATCTGAAATAAGTAGATTAAAGAGAAAGAACAAAGAAAGAAGAATAACATAGAAAATAAGAATAATCTAGAAGCCATCCACAAGGATCAAAGCATCATCAAGGATAAACAAAAAGGGCAAAACATTAGGTACATTAGGGTAGTCTTTTACAACCAAATGGGAGAAAAAAAAAACTGTTCTAAGGATACCAAACGACGACCAAGAAAAAAATCAAAAGAAGAACACCTAACAAAAGAAAAAATGATCAAGTTGCAACCACCATTACTGAAAGAGCAAGACCTCAAAAAATGCCACAACCTAGAAAAATGACTAAAGAGATAAATCTTAACAATATAAAAACACGCAAGAGCTCCCAATGTCTGGTAAACCGGCTCGACTCCAATAGGAAAGCAATAAGAAACAAAATGTATTAAAGACTTTTAAATACAAGAGGGATGTTACCCTGAAAGCAGAACAAGTCCAACTACAAAAAAAAAAAAAAAAACTAAAAAGTAGAACAAGACATAAACATTCATTGAAGCTCAAATGCACCAAACAATAATAACAACATAAGAAGCACACGCCCAAAACAACCAAGCATCCACACGAGAAAAAAGAAAATAGGCCAAGTACCCAACCAGAAAAATAGAAAAATTAATAAGATCTTAGATATGGGATACCAAATTTATCTAAGAAAATCTTGCATTTGAAATGTTGATCCAAATCAACATAGGAAAATGTTTGGAAGTTCTGCAGGCGAGACCCCAAGTTAGCCAAAAAATTAATACAAGGGGCTACCTTCTCTAAAAATATGTGATATCCTCCAATTAATAGAGTAAAAAAGATGTTGAATCTCACGCAATAGATAGATGATATGACAGTTGGCAATATCATTCATATTAAAGTTTGAATACAGCTGCACTGCCAGTTGAACATCAAAATCAAATCATACATTACAGTAATTAATAGATATAGCTAAGATCAAACTTTCTTTCAGAACAAATAATTTCGAATAAAGTATAGAGGAATTATTAAGAGGACTTGCAAAAACAATTAGCAAGTTACCCTCACGGTCTCTCAAAAAACTCCAAAGCCCCGACATGTTAGACACTGAACCATTGTATTGGATTTCACCCATCCAAACCTAGGTGCAAAACAATTAACCCAAACCAAGTAAGAGTCGGGAGGCTTCAAATCATGAAGATCGAAGGCAAATAGAGATTTTCGAATACCTTTAAACTATTTACTAATGATTAAATTGGCTTTAATCAAGAAATGCATTCTATGAGAAATATAAAAAATGATTGAGTTATGATTCATATTGTTGTTATGATGCTTCGAAGAATTTCTAGCATTCCAAATAAATCATAAAAACGATAAAATAATATGGATATTATATTTTTTAGCAGTTCTGGGAATAAGGGCTAACCAATTTCTTATAAGCTCATTTAGCGTAGCATTAGATTGAAAACTGTTTTTATTGAAGACTGAAACCATCAAACGCCAAATGAAATCGCAATACAGCTCTGAACAAAAAGGTGTTGAACATCTTTTAAGTCATAATAACATTGACATTTTGAGGCTAAATCTATACCATGCCATTGAAGGTTAAGATTCACAGGTACGAAATTATGCAAAATCTTCTGGGATAAAAGTTACCAACGCTCATAAAGTTGATGCTTGCCATCTACGTCGGCTCCAACACACTCTAACTGTCAATTGTACTCGCTAATAATATTGATAGTGTCAAAACATATAATATTGATGTATGTCATTAAATCGATGCATGCTATCAACATTAACACCAACACGAGTTGCCTGATCACCCATCATCACCACACTAAGATTAAAAATGATCGAACATATTACAAATGTTTTGTTTGAAGAGAAGCTCAATGTCTCAAAATTACAACTTCAATCATGAAATATTATATTCTGCACAATTCATGTATACTACAAGGTATCAACACTTATTTTGTCACGAAGAATAACAACACGTGTAATCTATGGCATACATTAGTGAAGTAATTTTAACTATACCAGATTTTATGAGTTTTGTCTTTTAATTTCTATGATTTTTGTACGTAAAATCTATTATCTCATAAAATACTTCTTATATGTATGTTGTACTTTTTATAAAGTGAAAACTTTAAATCTCACTCTATCATTGTTAATTTGCTTTCACATGCTAAGATTATTTTCTTATGATTTGATATTAAAAGTTAATTCAATGAATAATTTTCTCATCAAAATTTTTTTTTTTCAAACTATTATTAGTCGGGTGAAAATCATATAATGGAATCATCAACCTGAGGAATGGTTGGCGGATAGTCATGGCTAGGAGTGTAAACGAGTCAATTTGACCTTGAGCCACCTACGGCTTCAGCTTGAGATTAATTAATTACTTAATTTAATTCGAGCTCGAGCTCGAGTTTTACCACTAAAAATAAGGTTTTTGGCAACACTTATTTAAAGTTGTTTTTAAAAAAATGCATAAAAATAGTTTAAATTGCTGTAAAAACTTTTGCAGGGCTAGCAATTACAACGATTTAAAATCACTGCAAAGAACATAGCATAAGTTTTTACCGCTGTGGTTGTCTGTGTAAAGTGCTGCAAAAACTTTTTTTTTTATTTGTAGTTAGTATAAGAGTTCAAGCCGACTTGTTTGTTATAAAAGTGCAAATGCAATATTAATTTAAGTTAGCGCTATAATAAAATAATAAATAGAACAAGCAACTTTAAGATAAGTAATAATTAAAATTCACCTTTTCTAAAATAAAAAAAAATATTATTTTCTTAAATAAATATTTTTAAAATTTTATCTTAGATAAAGTCTTGAAATTTAATATATTATAAATATTATATATATATATATATAT
>NW_018164962.1:998467-1001474 GCF_001263595.1 Phalaenopsis equestris | reverse complement strand
TTTATATATATATAAAACTAAACTAGCTCACAAGATTCAGGTCATGTCGGATATGGCACGAGTTTGTGTTGTTAGTTTATCGAGCTCAATTCATAAATACTTATTGAGCCGAACCCAAGCTTACACACGAGTCAACTTCGCTCACTCATACCCCTAGCCATGGCAAGCTAGAAATGGTAGATTGTTGTGTTAAATTTCTAAAATAATTTTTGGTCCTTCGTAAATGTTTTATTAAGTTCATTTATTTGTATTATTTTTTACAACATTACAAAAAGAAATTTTATTTATTTTGATAGATAAGATCGGATGGGAAATGAAAATTTTGATCACTTAAATCTTTTAAAAAACTTTCATATATAATCCCTAAATACTTCTTCATTATCTTATATCTAAAAGAAAGTTTTTTTTTTTTTTTTCTTTTGTGATAAAAGATTTGGATGGTATAAATATAAAATACGAAATTTATCTGTCAAATATGTAAGCACAGAAGACGAACAGGGTGGTATTTATGCAAATGTCATTTTTATATTTGGTTTCGAAATTTTATTGGCCTGCCATTTTGAGGGCAGGACTTTCTCTAGGCAAATGAAATACTAAAAATAAGTATTTTACACAAGGTTGCCCAAATCATATAAAATAACTAAATATTATCTATATAATATAATAATCATATAATAACATAAATATAGAGAATAAATAAATAAAATGTTTTCGAATGGGCCCTATTTCCAAAAGAATTTCTGTCTAGCTCCATAAGAGCTGGCCATGTTCCCTGAACAAAAGTCAAAAAGCACGTCTTCTCCTCATCAACCTTCCTAATGTCATTATTCTTAGATATTTTGTTAATTAAAATATTCATGAAGATAAAGAAAATATTTATTATCTTAATATGGCCAATATTGCTAATAAGCATGACATGCCAATCTTTGGGCGTTAACATTGTCGTTCAGTCATTGAGGTGAATTGATTAATTCTCCTGAGTATTAATTTGTCCACTCAAATGTGTTTGGTTGCAGGACTTAATTTTCAACCGAGGAAGAAAGACACCATATAAATTTAATATCTTGAATAATTTGGATAAGGTGTGATCATTGTTTAAATGTCAATTTAGCCATCTTGTTGAGGCAGGGAGCTAAATAATCTTCTCTTGATGAATATTTGAGTGTTGTAACGATGTCAGAATTGAGCAATTTTGGGCTCATTAAAAAAACTTTCAATAGTGGTTTAATAACTTGATCTGAGCTTGATTCAACTCGAGTTGGAGTAATTTTGGTATCATTGGGTTCTTCTTGTTAAGCTGGTCACTTTGACCGTAATTTTGCTGAAATTAGAAATTTGGATAAGTTTTTATCAGTGTTTGAATATTTCTTGCTCAAAAAATTGCCTCGCAATTCATCTCATGAAAACTTCATAATAAGAAGCATATCTAATATTGAGTGCAATAAAGGATTTTTTAATCCTTGTGAGTTTGTGGGCTCCAAAAATAACCTCCCTCGAAACAGAATTAAAAAGAGAATGAGGGAGTATCATGAGGTTTTGGGTTTAATTTTCATTAGACAGATAATATAGTAGATAATACACTAACAAGAGATTTTATGTTTTTAATATTTTGAAGTCCTTTTTATTATTTTAGAATATACCTCTCTAGTTGAGATTTACATTCAACACAACCATCATTGAGTGAATGATTGAAATATTTATTTTGAAATATAATGGGGGTTAATAATTTGAGCATTTAGAAATGGTTAGTTCTATCAACTTTGGTCCCTATTAGGAAGAGGATTGGATCGAGGGCTCAGTTTTGTCAATTTTAAACTATTTAGGAGGGAGGATCAGACTGGATAGATGTGGGATTGATATATTTTTAAAAATAATTGTTTGCCATTTTCTATAATTTTCATTCTATCTCATAAGCAAGCCACCAAAATCTTCCTAAATTCAGTGAGTGTTAACATTTTTAATTCAAATCACCAATACTTGCATAATTTTTAAGTACTCAATTTTATTTCAAATTTATATTTTTCTTCTTCTTCCGTTTTAATTATAGTCAATTTGATAGGTATATTTATAATTTTGCTTTTTGTAATTATGTCCAATGGTAGCCTCCCACAAAACTGGGCTTACCCACGTGCACCAACAAAAAAAAAAAAAAAAAAAAAAAAAAAAAAAAAAAAAACATATGGATGGTGTAAAAATCGGGACCCAGTCTTCATACCGATATGGCTTTAAAAGAGCAAAGTCTGAGCGTGCGCAGACTTGATTAGTGTTCGGCTCGTTCGAAATTGATTCGTGTTCGAAATGACTCGTAAACAGTGTGTTGGCGCTCGACTCGAAAAACTTATTAATGTTAGTGTTCGGATTGTGTTCAACTCGAAATTGACTCGTTAGAATATTAAATTATTATAATAATTAATTTTTTAAATAAAATTAAAGTCATAATTTTTCTAGACTTATTATTGTTGTGCACTGGGATTGAAAGGAGACCATACTGTCCCTTGCCATCTGTCTAGAGAGATTCTGATGACTATGATACCATCTTGTTGGAAATAAAAAGCTATTGGGATAGAAGGAATGCTAAGAAAGAAAAAGAACACAAATTTGAAAGACTAATTTTCATTTCAATATATTTCTTATAGATACAAAACTCAAACATAGCACACATAATTATACCAGTGATGCTTCAATTGTCAACACATTTCAATCTTATGACTACTATTGATTCTCTAGAATATATTTCTGCATAAACTGATAATTACTTATTCTAGAATTTTCTAAATCATTTTTGTAAAACATGTCTCTAGAAGATTCTAAAACTTTCTGTTGAGAAAATTAGGGCGAAGAAAAACAGTAATCGACACAAATCCAGAAGAACACAGAGATTTAACGAGGTTCGGCAAAGATGCCTACGTCCTCGGGAGCAGAGCGGCGAGTTCCTTTCAATATTCAGAAAAGAGTTTACAGAAATCAGGGATACCTCCTGGGGTTACTAACAGGCCTATTTATAACC
>NW_018164962.1:981294-991947 GCF_001263595.1 Phalaenopsis equestris | reverse complement strand
CTCCGCTCTGCTCCGCTTCGATCCAGCGTCTGTCCCGATATGGTATATGAGCCATACCATAACACTTTCTTTTAGAAAGTCTCTAAAATTTTCTAAAGATCGTTGTAGATTTTGAACTCAATTAAAGCCCAATTTATATGAGCTAAAAAGCAAGTTTCATTTTTAGCTAGTTGTATTTACCATCCTTCCGAGTGGAAGCTTTGTGGTAAGAAGTCGGGTTTGTCCGTGGAGCTGTAGTTCAGGGGAGAATCTCTCTCCAGTAAGCTGCTCAAAGGCTTTCCTTGATATCCTGCAAATAAAGGAGTATGGGCTTAATAAGTTTAACTGTTACCATTATAAATTTAAATGCATGTTTTTTTAAAATAGGATTACATTTTAATGCTTAATCCAATTTTTTATTATGGAAGTGCATTAGCTGATTTAAATTGGAAATTATAGTAGATTTTCTTCTGTATTTAATTTCAGATTAAAGCTATTTTGAATTTAAGTTATTCATTAAATTTGAAAAAAAATATTTATGTTTAATCGAGAAAACCAAATTTTATTGATATTAAATCGATTTCACCAATCAGTTACTTCAATAAATTTGATTTTGTCAAATAGATAAGTGAATTATCCAAATTAATTTTAAACAGACAAGTAATGACTGCCAGCTAATATTTATTTATTAGATAAAAATAAAATAAAATAAAAAGCACACTTGCCTGCAAAGTAGAGGGCCGACTCAATCCAGGTCATTTCTGCACAATCCTCTGCCGCCAACTTGAGTTCGGGAAAAAAAATCTTCATTATGAGGAGCAACTCTTTCTTGTCTCCAAGGAACAAGGAGTTGAAAGAAACCTGTAGTCTCTTAATCTTATTCTGACCATCAGCTTCGCAATCGTTTCCCAAAACCTTCCATATCGTTGTTATGAACAGCCTCTTGTCCGCCTTATAAGCCATTCGCTGCCATTTATCCACCACCTTTGTGGCTTCCTCCTCTAAAGTTCTTGAGACTGTGAAAACAGTTACCTTACTCGGAACAGCAACGAGCCTCAGCTTGTAAGCCAGAATCACCCCAAAGCTCGTCTCTCCTCCGCCTCTCAGCGCCCAGAATAGATCTTCGCCCATGGTTCCTCGATTCTTTATTTCTCCGCTTCCCACCACGAATCGGATGTCTTCCACGTTGTCGCTCGCTGACTCGAATGATCTGCATAAATAAATAGCATACGAGTTGAGTCGAGTCGAGTCCAACAACCCTCAATTTTAACTTGAATTTGATTGATTTTATATGGTTCGGAGCCAACTCACAAGCCGAAATAATAAGAAATTAATTAATATAAAATATAAATTCTATTTTATGAATATTTTTAATAATTAAGAAAAATCTTTAAATTTAATATATTTTTTTAAATATATTTAGTATAGTATTTTTTTTTTAACCAGTCAGCTCGTTGAATTGGGACTAGCTTGAAGTTGGCTTGTTAGCTCCTCTGTCTCACTTCACGGGCAAGCCCAAGCCAGCTCATAAGCACCCCTAGCTCCAATCATGCTTATCTTATTATATTCAAAATAAAGACCTGAGCATAGTCCTCAATCCTCCGCCGTTGAATTGTCCGCCTGCACCTAGGGACAGGGGCCGGCGGGGAAGGCGACAGTTCTGCTATGGTTGGCGATGGCGTAGTAGAGCTCGCCGAGAGTGGCTCCGGCATGCACCCAGGCTGTGGGGGAATGTGTATCAATGCTGATGGAAGAGAGGAATTGGAGGTCAATAAGCACAAATCGGCCGGAGGTGGGAACGAAGGACAGATCATCATCGTCATAGCCACCGCTGCTGGTGCGGATAGGGATGGCGAGGCTGCGAGAGCAGAGAACGGCGGCTTGGACGTGGGTTTCGATGGTGGGGACAAAGAGGAGAAGCGGTTTGAAGGAGTTCAGGAGGGTGCGGCTGCTTTGGACGGAGGAGAAGTATTGGTTGTAGAAAGCGGATTGGGGATTGAAGTGTTGTTTGGAGGGAACAGAGTGGTTGCGGAGGCATTGAACGTAGCTGTACTCGTCGTTAATAGTGGACTGATCAACCTTAATGGCGTGGGAGGAAAGTAAAAAGAATAGGAGAAGATTGAAGAGCGGGATGAGGAGGTTCTCCATCACTTTTTGCCTTGTTGGTTTATGGGTTTGGGGTGCATCAAGTTCCCAAGTGTTTAAATAGAAGTGAGATGTTGAAAGTTTTCAAAGTAGATATGAAGATGTTTTTTTTTTTTAATTATGACCAAATCAAGAAGTGGGGATTTAAATATATACATTCGACGTGAAATTTTATGTATTTATATGTTTAATGAATAGGTTTAACTATTTACTTATTATATAAACAAATACAAATATCCAGAAATTTTCACTAATTTTCTTTCACTTAATATAAGACACCTATCTAAGTTGCTAAATCAAGCCCATTTATCAAAATAGTTGAACTGATCTGATCATACTCAGTTTCTTTTAAAAAAACAGCAGCCAATTGGTGCAATTGCAGCTATCATAGAAGATATATAGTGTCCTGGAGCTAGCCTTTGACCTAGCCAAACCTCGTAGAGCAACGATGCATTTTTTACATGCAATTAATTGATATAGTATTGTGACGCTTGGTCTTGGCACCGCGGCACTGAGCCTAGGCGCAATTATACTCATCTAATTCACTTTATACTACACTCGCAACAATGGGTGACAATTTGTTTAATTCAATAATGAGCGTTCTAGCACTTGGTAACGACATTGTGGTGCTAAGACTAGACTCAATCAATTGCTTTTATTTCTCTTGGATCATACTGAATATAGCGGTTAACCATCATTCTAATTGATGGAGAGTAGTAGAGCTAGGGGTCAACACTACAACAAAAGTTTGGTTTTCCGGATTACTTAGTTAACATTAGAAATGTGTTGTTACAAGTGTTCAGGGTTAACGTGTCTAGAGTCTAGGCACCAAAGATGCCTCTATGTCACCATTAAAAGACTACTTGATGTTTTGGTACCATGTTGCAGTATTGTATTATCAGACCCCTTTCATTAGAGGGATAGAGTCATATTTTTGGGGGGACTAAATCGGATGCCCTAGCGCATTGCAAGAAGTTTTGACATCACGATGAACCAAAAATGACGTCAACATTCACATATTTATTATGATTTTACATTAACTAGAATTTTCATCTAAAATCATCATATTTATTTCTTACTAGTTATTATACCGTTGCATACTAATATGTCGGTGAAAACATGCCACAGAAGAAAGAGCTGAATAATTAAGGAGTTTGAGCTTAGAAAATAAGGAGACTGGGAGAAGAAATTGAGCTTTGAATGTATGTGGGTCCTCCCTTTGTTTTATAAATGATCATCTTATTTATAGAAAAATTAATTTGTGTATTAATCAAAGTCAATGCACAAGAATTCCAAAAGGATGAAATCCAGGGCTCATTTGACTGTTTCAAAATATAAAAATATATCTGTTTAAATAATATGATATTGTTATCTATGACCTAGCTTTGATAAAATTTTTGGAGTTAGACATATAGTCATAAGAATCGGGTGATAGGTACGTTAATTTACCTATACAAAAAAATATATTTAATAAAAACTAAACAAAATTTAAAAGAGGAAATTGCATACATACCACCCAACTCTTTTGTGTTTACATATTTAACAACTTAATTTACTTTATATATTTAGACCATCCAAAAATAATTATCATTTAAAAAATATCATTAATTTAACTTTAAAATAACTGAAATACACTTTTTCATGCAGAGAAAAGATGACACATGCAAAAATTGAAGTAGTAGATAGATATGTACAAACATAAGATTTAAGTGAAAAAATAAAAATAAAAGACATTAAAATCTAAATGTTTAGTAAATCTTCCAATTATAAAGTACTTTTAAAGTCTATTCCTACTAGTCATCGATGAACTGTTTTCAATTCTCATCCAATCGGATCTATCTACATGAGTAAAAAACTGTTCTTATACTGTCAAACATATTAAAAATGAGGGGAATTAATAAAATATTTAGGAAAAAGGACATAAAAATGATTTTAGAAATTTATCGCCGTCCGTCCACCATTAACCGAAACATTGCTATTTACAAATCTAACACGCTTTCATTCATCTTCAAATTGTTAGTCAAATAGTAAATTTCATGATAAAAGGACTACTCATACTTTTCATTTTTATCAAATCTCAATGATTTGATCGTGGTATCTGTAGATATATTGGTTTGGTAGTTTAAAAAATAAAATTGGTACTATATTTTGTAAATAATAATGTTTCTGATGCTATGTATGGAATTATCCAATTAAAGTTATGTCAGGATTCAAGATGAAAAAGTGCTCATAAATTATAGAATGTTCGAATTGTGGGGAAATTGAAATTGTGATTTTGAGACATTTTTCTTTTCAAAAAATAAATTATATTATATTTGATCGTTTTGTTTTATTATTATTATTTTTCTTTTATTGAAGTGAGTAATATGAGTAAAGAGTCTAGGATAATATTATTATTGTGATGATGAACGACGAGGGGATTGATGTTGGCATAGATGATGGCAGCTTGTGTTGGCCCAATGACATATCTCAATGGCATGCATCATTCTTATATGTGATTATTTGTGTTGAAGACATAAATCAATCTATAGGCTCCATAATTCTTTAGCTCCCCGTTCTCCACTGAAAACAAAATAGAAATGAAAGTGAACTGAGAATGTGGGAGCTTACTATGAGATTCTGGGTCTAATTTTAAAAAGCAAATGAGATAATAAATATCGCACTACCAAGAGATTATGTCTTCTTTTTGCGAGGATTTTAAAATTCAGAGTTTGAGGTTACCCATAGGCCCAAACCCCTATGATTATTATCCATCCAAACAATATGAGAGCACTTTCAACTAAGGCTAATCTTACGAACCTTGATTGCTCATCACATAGCAATAGTAATTTTAAGATTTTAAATTATGAAATCATCACCGTGAGCTTAGAGTGAATGGTGGAGGAAATAATGATGAACTCTATTAATAAATCACGCATCTGTCATCACGGGTTGTCGTCGTGGCCCCTTGCATACTTAGGCAAAATAGATAGTCAACCCAATATAGCAGAAGAATTCTTATTAACATTTATGGTTTGCTTCGTTTAAAGGAACCATGCAGCCTTGGAGTGGATATTTGTTAGAAGGGACTAATCTAAGTCGGGCATAGCTTACAGAGGACCTATCAAATATTTTTATATACCATATATATGATTCATAACTCAAGTCGGTAAAATATAATTTGGGAATATAGTGGTTGCAGATGTGATTTTCTTATAATGAAATCGATTAGCTAAATCACCCTAGCAAAGTGCTCTGATCGCAACTGCTTCTTTTGTGGAGCTTATTGATCAAACCTCATAGATGGATGACAAGGATCATGCCCTTACTGGGATGAATTATTTTGAGTATAAATTTAGTAGTATATTTAATATAACATTGTCTCTTTGTGAGCGTATGTTACCACTAGATTTGTTACATTCGTTGACAATCTCGGAGGGCGGATGAGTTTTTATTTTTAGCCTTTAAATGATACAATTTATTTCAATATTTTATGTTTTTTTTATTTATTATTTTAATGTCTTTTTATTTTTTGGATAGACTCTTTCGGTTGAAATTTACATTCAACACGATAATTATCAAGAATTGATTGGAATGCTAATTTTATAGTTTAATTTTGTTTAAGAGGAGGATTGGACTGGCTCAATCGGGGCTCGGTCTAGTCAACTCCGGTCATTGTAGGGAGGAAGATTGGATTGGCCAACGGTGTCTGACTTATGATGTTGAGGCAAGATGACTTGCTTTAGAATGTGCATAATTCAAATATTTTTCAATTTTAAATTAAAAAGTGAGATTTTCTTAAGAATTTACGTTTGTTGATACAGATTTGATTATAACATAATATAGAATTAGATAGTACAACATTCACACATCGAATATTCATAACAATAAAAGCATCTATCAAAGCACATGCATGTTTGAAATTTCAGCATGCATGGCTCTAAAAAGTGCTTTAGCTTTGCTGTTAGCATTATTTTTTGAGACTGTTCTATAAATCTTAAAATGCTCAGATGAATTTCAAATTAAGAGCTATGTATATAATAAAAATTAGTGTATGAAGCTCTTATTACATTTGAATTTTTTTAAATTCATGACTATTTGTACTAATTATTGCGCAATTAAATTGCAAGAATAGCTTCACTTTTAAATTCTTCAAATGCCTTATTTGCTTGAATATTAACATTGCGGACCAGGTGGCAAGAAATGTATTATTGATTGTGCATTTTCAATTTTTTAACTTGTTCTCGAATCTATTGAAGCTTAGTGACCCAACAAAATTATACCTATGATCATAAGTAAGCAATTAACTTTATAATAAATTTGATAAGTGTTTTGTTCTAGTCAAAAATTAGATCTTCAAATCATTCAGTACAAGTTCTTTATGGGTGTTCCCAATTCACTTAATAAAACTAATAATGCAGTCTAAGTGCTTGATATAAGTCTAATTCAAGCTCGTGAATGAGCGATTGAATCCCCAGTTGTCAGCAATGTGTTCATTTTTTTCAATCATATATTTTTATAAAATTTCATGTTTAACATCATCATATAAATATTGTTTGTTGTGGGTCATTTTTGTTCAAAATTTTGAAATATTTTGAAGATGTATTGACAGTTTTACAGTGTCATCTCCTTGTAGGGGTTACTTCAGGAGAGCTTGGCATGCCCACCAAATCAAAAAAGACAATTAGGGTAGTTTATACCACAACCTAAAATCTCTATTCCACTACACTAAGAAAGTTTTATATGGGTTTTTGTAATTGCAAGATGTTAGAAAAGTAAATAAGCACATATTTTTGTGGGCTAACACATGTGAATAAATGTGTTATTTATGTTATCTTAAAGTTAAGTATAATTAATGTGATCTAATAAAATATAAGCTCATGGGCATTAAAATTTTTAATTATTGTAAAATTATATGTGTAGAGACCTATTTGTAATTTCAACTTTTATGATTGACAAAATTAGAATTGCAAATGTGTAAAAAATAACTACCCATAAGTAGTTATCTTAAAGGGTTATAGTCTAGAATTTATGTTTGTAGGTTTCTGTTCACTTCTTCCAAGAGAAGAAAGTTTTCATCTTGACTGGAATCTCAATGACAGAAAAGATTTAGAAACACATATTGATTTGAAAGACAACAACACACAACAACAATAAATCATGAATCAAAGTATGCTCCCGCACATTGCTTTTGTTTCCCTTGGTGATTTGGTATGAAAGATCCTACGTTTTATGAATCAAATCAGTGATATGTGATTCCACCAAGTATCTAATAAGAAGTGGTATCAGAGCCAACTCCATGTTAAACCATTGAGAATCAAGTTTTATTTATTTATTTATTTTAAGTTTAATTTTCTTGGATTTACATATGATTTTGGTGAAGAACTTTAATTTTTGTCCTTATTATTTTTTTAATCAAGTTTTCAAGTGCATTTTATGCTATTAGTCTCGTAAATGCAAGAAAACTTTACTTTTTATAATTATATGACGATTTGTTGTTGTTATATTATGAATTGTAAAAGATAAAGGATACATTTTTGGGGATTAAAATAATAATCTGGTTATACTTTTTTATTTAGACATAGTAAGTTTAGTCTTTATTTAAATTTAATTGTTATTTATACTGATTATTTATATCAATAAGATAATCTATATTTGCTCGAAACAATTGTTTCGTATAGTGAAGACTTGCAACATAAAATGTAAATTAGCTAATAATATTTCTTTTGCGTTACGACATAGACGATTTTTTCATATTTTAAGGAAAATAATGAAAAGTTTTGTGTAAGATGAAATTATTGATTTCCTTGACTTCTCAGACTTTGAGGTTTTGTGTTGAAACCAGTAAAAGAGGACAAGGTGTCAATAGATCTTCAAACTTCTTATAATTAATATATCTGAATATTTGTAGACCATTTCCCATGGTTTCATGGAATGATCAACGATATTTTATATCATTCATAGACGATTTGACTCGATATGACTATCTCTATCTCATAAATGAAAAATCACAATCCTTGAACATGTTCAAATCATGCATGACTGAGTTTAAGCTTCAACTCAACAAAAAGAAAAAAAAAATATATTTAAAGGTTTTAGATTTGACTGCGGTGGTGAATACTATGACAGATAAAAAGGTTCAGGTGAACAACATCCTGGGCCATTTGCCAAATACCGGGAGGAATGCGGGATATTCCCTCAATATACCATAATGGGGTCACCTAGCATGAATGATATTGTTGAGAGAAAAAACCGAACGCTTAAGAATATGGTGGGAGTATGATATGTCATTCTACCTTACCCGAGTATCTGGGGTGAAGCACTCAATACTGCAGCTTATATTCTCATTAGAGTACTAAGGCAAAAACCAAAACTCCATATGAAATTTAGACTGGCAAAAGACCTACTCTTAAGCGTTTTCATACTTGGTGTTGTCCAACTGAGGCAGGGACTTTCAGGCCAAATGAAAATAAATTATATTGTAACACAGTGAGTTGTTATTTCATTGGTTACTCTGAATGACCAAAAAGGTATAAAGTTTTTAATCTAGCTACTAAGACAATCTTTAGACGGAAAATGTAATATTCATTGAAGATGCTAAGTTTGGGGGAGGAAATAAGGCTAAAATTTAAGTCTTCATAGGGGAACTTAATCAAATGGAATCAATTCCAATTTCTATAATTGCTTTTTATATGTTCAAGTTTATATTCCTATCATTGATCAAGTTGCAAATTAAGATCAACAAGATAAAGTTGTTAACTCCCTTGAGGTACAGACTCAACACTCTTAAGAACAACTTCCACAAGAACTTGAGCCATTAAGAAGATCCATTATAGAAAAAAGAAATGCTATTTCAAATGATTATATACTATTTCTCCAAGGGCATAATGATATCATTGGATTGATGAAGAATGATCCCATCAATTCCTATCAAGCCATGCAAATTATAAACTCTCAAAAGTGGATTCATGTCATGAATGAATTAATCAAGCCCTTCCAAGACAATAAAGTTTGAGATCATGTTATAGTACCTGAAGGTGTGAAACGTGTTGGATGTAAATGAATATTAAAAACTAATAGGGATTTGAAGGGTGGTGTAGAACGATATAAGGCTCATGTTGTTGCCAAGAGTTTTACTCAAAAGGAATGCACTCATTATAAAGAGACTTTCTCTTTGGTTTCTATGAAAGAATCTTTTAGGACAACTATGACACTTGTAGCATATTTTGATCTTGAATTACTTCAGATGGATGTTAAGGCCGCTTTGCTAAATGGTGACATTAATGAAAAAATTTATATGATGCAACCTGAAAAATTGTGTTGGGAGATGCAAAGAAGATGGTTTACAAATTAAATAAATTTAGCTATGGGCTTAAGCAAGTTTTTTGTCAATGGTATCACAATTTCATCAATTGATAATCTCATTTGATTTTGAGATGAATATCATAGATAATTGTGTATATCATAAGTTCAGTGGGAGTAATTGAATTTTTATTTTATTTTATGTTGATGATATATTGCTTGCCATCAATGATATAGACACACTGTACGAAACCAAAAGATTTCTATCAAAGTATTTTGGCATAAAAGTTCTTGATGATGTTTTTTTTGTGTTGGGGATTAAAATATATTGAAATTCTTCTTGGGGTATTCTTGGATTATCACAAAAGAGCTATATCAAAAGGTGTTTATAAGATTTGTCATACAAAATTATAAACTAGGAGACAACCCTTTGACTAAAGAAGATAAACTCATTTTGAATCGATGCCCTAAAAATGACTTTGAGACCAAGGAAATGGAAAGGATTCCTCATGCATCAGTTGTTGGGAGTCTAATGTATGCCTAAGTTTGCACAAACTTGGATATGACATACATTGTTGGGGTTTTGGGTAGATATTTGAGCAACCCTGAAAAAGATCACTAGTAAGCAACAAAACGAGTTATATGCGAGATTTATAAAGAAACAAAAGATTACATGCTCTCAAGTATAAAAGATCAGACCAACTTGAGATCGTCAGTTAGTCATATTATGATTTTGATGGATTTCAAGATAATCTTCGATCCATTTAAGGCGATATTTAACAACTTGTTTAGTGAGCTATTTCTTGGAAGAGTGTCAATCAATCACAAATAGCTTCTTCCACTATGATAGCAAAGTTTGTAGTATGTTATGAAACATTCAATCATGGAATATTGTTGTGAAACTTTATCGTTGGGCTCATGACCAGAAGAAAATATGTTGAGATTTTCATACCTATTTTACACTATTTTCATACCTATTTTACTCATACCTATTTTACACTATTTTTAATGATATTGCATTTTAAAGAAAGATATTTTTGATGTTTTATTGCAGGAATACTGAATTATGGTCATTGGAGCAAAAAGATGCAAAAAGGAATTTGGAGCGAAAATGACAAAAATGTGAAGATTTGAATTAGGGCGCCGAAGGCGAGCCCAACGGCGCCGACGATGAGATTTTCCCGAGACTCCAGAATTAATTCCCTTAGAAGGCCCGCCGACGGCGCCCTCGAGGCCGCTGACGACGAG
>NW_018164962.1:973429-981172 GCF_001263595.1 Phalaenopsis equestris | reverse complement strand
TAGAGAGTCTAAATTGTGAGGAATTCTTCGAGGGATTGTAAGAGTGGAGGGAAAGTGAGAGATTTCTTCCTCCTTGCCGTTTTGAAGATGAATTCTGTGTGCTGTAAAGAAAAGAAGAGATTCAGAGGAATTTCAAGGAGTTTAGTTGGGGAGAAATTAGAGATAAGTTCATTTATTGTTATAGATTGTATGAATTTGCTTTTATATATGAATTCCGAGTTTTGCTTTGTTTTCCCCATGAGATCTGAGTAGTTTTCTCTGTCTTTCTCCTTGTCTTGAGATTTGTGAAATGGTGATTTGAATTGGTGGAGTCATGAAAATATTAAAAAAATTATGATGATCTTTTCACTTCAATCTTAATTTACTTTCAATCTGGCCAATTGATTTGTTAAAATATGTTGAATTTTACAACTAAAGTGAAAATTACATCCAAGATTCAGGGAGGTCAAAGCCCTAGAAAGTTGGGTGCAAATAAATAGAGAAATAAAATTATCGGGCGTAGAATTGGAAATTTTAGAGTGACAGACTAAAATCCGCAATTCGGTTCTATCGTTTGGGTGCTGAAGTGTAGATGTTAGCCCTCAGGCGAGGGGAACGTGGGAGCTCCGAAGTGAGAGCCGGTATCCTCCCAGCCTAGTCGCAGATTCAGTAAACAAGCGTAGGATTAGTCAATGTTCTTTATGCCTGGACCAAAGGGTAAAGAATATGTATGCTTCTATTTGACACAATATAATTTGAACTGAATTACTTTATCCATTCACTATAATTTCTTGACAAAGAGAGTGATTGAATATCATATATTGAATATCACATTTGAACCTTCATTAATATATTTAGTTATTTAATAGTTATTAAAATTACATATTTATTTCAATTGCCTATTAGTGACAAATAAGCAAATTGAACTTCGTTGTCCCAATTAAAATATTACTTTTCTAAATCTTAGTTCGTAATTCTAATATTACTCCATGTGGGATCGATATCTAGAACTCCATTAGAGCCCTATATTACTTGAGCGATATGTATACTTGCATTGATAAGTTTGACTTTACAATTATTGAATATTTATTACGTCTATATTTATCGAATCTATAACTGTTATTAAGTTTTGGTACAGTTGTTGAAGAATTAAATCTTTTAACAGCAGTATTAAATACTTATATTTTTAAGCATATATAAGTCGCGGTCAGCTCCAAATTGTGAAACATAGAAAGACCACATAAGCTATTTTGTGATAATCAATTTGTCACTATGTATTCCAATAACAACATGAGTTCTTCAAAATCAAAGCATATAGAGATTAAGTACCATCTTGTTAAAGAAAAAGTTCAGAGTGGCCAAATGTTGATAGAATACATTGACACAAATCATGATTGCAGGTCTTTTTCAACAACATACTACTTATATCGGTGTTTAGTTACTTAATAATATGAAATTTTAGTGAAAGTTTGCATTTGAATGTTCCTTTTCTTTTAAATATATAGAAATTATGTGTTGTTTACAAAGATGATAAATTCATTTTTGTTTTCACTCTAATTTTGATTGATTTTTTAATCTCATTAGAGTTTCAGTTTGGACAAGTTGAAATTAGGCACGCATAGATCACATTGTATGTAAGTTTTATGGTACACATTTATATTTGATCTATGTAATTTGGTTGTATTGATATACATGATCATTGATGGGTCTAATCACATTACATTTCTGATGAAAATCACTTTCTTCCCATATTCATATAATTAATGGACGTGATTGTTAAAGAATGCCCTTTTACATGATAATAAAATTGAGTTCGCTAAAGTAAATGCATTTAAAAGCTAAAATATGTAGAGATAGTTATAAAAATAAATAAAAAATCATTTTGTGAACTAACATATGTAAATAAATGTGTTTTATATGATATTTTAAAGTTAAGTCTAATTTTTGTGATCTAATAAACTATAGGTTTTTAGGTATTAAAATTTTAAAATATTGTCAAAATTATGCAGAGAGACCAATTTGCATTTTCTACTTTTATGATGTCCAAAATTGAAAGTTTAAATGTGAGATAACAACTACCTGGAAGTAGTTATCTTAAAGGATTAGTCCCAATTTCATGTCTATAAGTGTCACTTCAGTTCTCCAAAGAGAAATAAAGAATCCCACCGACAAAAAATATGTTAGAACACAAATCGATTTGAAAGACAACAATCCTCAACAACAAAAAAATAATGAATCCAGGTATACTTTTATACCTTAGTTTTGTTTCTCTTAATGATTTGACATAAAATATCCGGTGTTTCCCGAATCAAATCAAAATTTTGATTTGTGATTTCCCCGAGTTTCAAGCACATGAAAGCAAACATAATAATAGGTTTTCCTTGCAGCGCCAAGTAAAATGCCATCTTCGTCCTAAAATGCTAAGAGAAACGTGTATGTGGTGTTCCCTGGCACAAAAAACACACAATCAGCAGGCATTTCCCACGGCGTTAAAATGGACTGCAAAAGAAAGGGCAAGACTCAAGAGGCTTCCAGGCAGATAATAAAGCTACTGGAGATCGATTGACGAGTAAGTGTGGGCGAGCAATCGGAAAATGATGACGAGCTTGTGAATAGGAAAAGATAAAGTCGGCATAGGTTGTGCATTGAGGAGCAGCTTGGGGGACGTGAAATAAAGTTATATAGGAGGAGGCGATGCAGATTCATAATTTGAAAAATTATGATTGTGTAGATTAAGATTAAGCTCTGCGAGAGCTCTCTCTTATCATGAATAAGAAGACAACAATCAATTTGAAATCCTACTCTCTATTGTTTTTTCCTAAGTAAGCCACCAAGTCAACACAGACCTTAAAGTTCAATCGAAGTTCTCATTGACATTCATGCTTAGGAAAAAAAATTATATACAGAGAGCGTGCGAAGTTCTGCTTATACTCTCAAATCACAACCGCACATCAAAATTCATCCAAACAAAGCCTGTATGACATCGGCCCCCCCTTTGATTGAATTTTTTTGTAAGAAAATTTTAAACTGTGATTGGAGATCGTATGATTTTTTTCCATGGGGTGTCAAAAATTGACTTAACAGTCAACTCGACTTTAACTCAATTACAAAAATCTTGATTATGACTGAGACGATTAATTTTTAGGTCTAGTTCGGGTCTAAAATCCCAAACATCTAATATTTTATGTTGGCTTCAAGTTGGTCTGTCAAATCAAAATTGACTCGACTTCAAACTGACCGGCTAAATTGAATCATTCGCAAGCTAACTAAATCTGCGAGTGTTGACAGACTTTTGATTTATAATTTCCATGTTTACATTTTAATCTTTATTTTTTGGGTATATATGTATTTCCCACGTGTGTGTTGTATGTCAGGTAGTTAAGGTGTCAATTTGGGTCATTTCATCCAACGTATCTGTACCTTTCATTTTATTAATATATTCGCCTTTGGGCTTTTGTACACCAATATATATATATATATATACACACACACGCGCGCGCGCGCGCCTCATTAACTCACAATCAATGCGACCCATTGAACTTGCTTATGTTCAAAGGCTCGCTTCCCTGTTCATTTGACTCTAGTTAATCCCTCTCCCTCTCCCTCTCCCTCTCCCACCCAAAGCCTCTATTTGAATTTATCTTGGTTTATTCACTTTATTGCTTTATTCCTTGATGAAGAATTAAGAAGCATGCGAGATCGTAGGTAAGAAGTCAAGATCGACAGATCCACATAAATAAACAGGGTCAAATTAAAAGTTCTTACAAGAATCACAACAAACAGAATTGAAAAGATATGAGAGGACTTGATTTTATTGATGAAAAGAGGAGTATAAATGCACATTACATGACTTATTGGTAAGGAAAGCAATAAAAACAAAATACAGTAGGAAAATGAAATGAATATAATAAAATATAAGAGACAACTAATCTCTCTAATTTAAGGAGAGAAAGAAATAAAGATTCCCAAGATTTCTCATATAATTTATAACCCTCTAAATAAGAGTTATAACAAATATGAAATATAATCATTAGTATTTTCTAGATCTTTTAACACTCCCCCTCAAGTTGAGTTGTACAGATTGTACATGTCTAACTTGTTACATAATTCTTCAAATTTGATTCTTGGGAGAGGCTCAGTGAAGATATCTGTTGTTTGATGTCGGGAAGGAATGTATGCAAGTTCGACGACTTCTCTCTCAATGTTTTCTGAGATGAAGTGTCGATCGATTTCGATGTGTTTCGTTCTGTCATGGTGTACTGGATTCTTTGCAATGTTGATGGCTGCCTGGTTGTCGCATTGTAGTTTGAAAGTTTTTTCAGTTAGCATTCCGAGTTCGCTGAGTATTATTCGAATCCACATTCCTTCGCAGATCCCGAGTGCGACAACTCTGAATTCAGCTTTAACGCTGCTTCTTGATGCCATAAACTCCTTTTTGCTTCTCTAAGTGACTAGGTTTCCCTAGACATAAGTGCAATAGCCGGAAGTCTATCGTCGGTCTGAGACAATCCTTGCCCTGTCTGCGTCTGAATACACTTCTATACTTCGATCTTTTTCCTTTAAAACAATAGCCCTTTGCCTGGAGTCATCTTGAGATATCTCAAGATTCTATAAACTGCATTCATGTGTTCTTTCGTTGGGTTGTTCATGATCTGGCTAACAACACTAACAGAAAAACCAAAGTCGGGTCGTGTGTGTAAGAGATAGATGAGTCGCCCCACGAGTTGATAATATCTCCCCCTATCCACAGGTGCACTATTTTTCTCAGTGCCGTTCTTCTTGTAGAATCCATTGGAGTATCAACGGGTTTGCAACCAAGCATACTTGTTTCCTTCAATAGGTCCAACATATATTTCCGTTGTGACACAAATATTCCTCGTTTTGATCGAGCTAGTTCCATGCCGAAGAAGAACATTGGGTTTCCGAGGTCTTTGATTTCAAATTCCTGAGTGAGAAGATTTGTCAGATTTGTGAGTTCTTCTTCGTGATTTCCAGTGAGGATGATAGGATGATATCGTTGGATGATATCGTTGACGTATACGATTAGAATTGCAATATTCTTTTTGGGAGAGGTTTTCACGAAGAGAGTGTGATCTGCCTGACACTGAGTATATTGTGTTTTGTCACTGATATTGGAAATCTATCGAACCATGCTCGGGGAGATTGTTTGAGGCCGTACAATGATTTTTGGAGTTTGCAAACTTTGTTGCTTGGAATTGATGCTTCTAGTCAAGGAGGTGCTTCCATATAAACTTCTTCTTCCAAATCGCCATTTAGGAAAACATTTTTCACATTGAGTTGATGTAGCTGTCAGTCTTCATTTGCCGCAAGTGAGAGAATGATTCTGATGCGTTAAATTTGGCCACGGGAGCAAAGGTTTTTTGGTAAACAATACCGTATGACTGTGAAAAACCTTTTACTACGAGACGTGTTTTTAATCTCTCAATTGTACCATCTGCCTTGTATTTGACTTTTAAGAGCCATTTGCAGCCGATTGCTTTCTTTCCCTTTGGCAAGTCTGAAACAGTCAATGTACCATTCTTTTGTAGGGCAAATGCCATGATTTTTCTCTCCTCTTTTATTCTCTATTAATCCTAAATCAAAAGCTAGGTTGCAAAAATATTGAGAACGAAGCGAGCAAACACAAAAGAGAGAAAATGATGGGCATAGGTGAGCTAGGCAAATGGAGGTAGAGTGATTATCAACGACATTTCTCTATGTTGGGCGGAGAGGAATTTGACTAGATGATCCATGCACTCGCCATTTGGCCTAAAACAAGACAAAAAAAAACATCGAAACTAAAAAAAAAAAAAAAAAAAAAAAAGAAAAACAAAGAAAAACAAAACAAAAACAATTTGATTAATTTGATAATCTCCACTCGATTACAGTCAATCCATGGAAAAATCTAATTCCACAGAATTTCCAACCATCTCATGGATGCTCAAGCAGCTCCTTATCAAGATCAAGGATTGATAACCAAGCTAGATTAGTCGATTGAGCTATGCCAACCAGCCTCAGCAAACTAAGTCAATTCCATCAACTCGAAGCCAACTATGCTTAGCCAGCCGAACCAGAAAGCAGTAGGCAGATAAACTCATATATACATATCAATGTCTCTCTCTCTCTCTCTCTCTCTTTCTCTCTCTCTCTCTATCCACACACACACACACACACACACAAAAAGAAGTAAAGATCTGGAATTATTTGACGGTGGGGAGAAACTCAAATATCTCTTTGAATAAAACTTCGCAAACATTCACAAAGAACAGAAACCATAACGTAAGAGTAGCTCAAATACAAAAGCATTCATCGCTTAAAACAAAGTGCATACTGTCTCTACCCATAACCATTTATTTTCACCTCTATCGAGCATTCAGGTGACCAACTTCTTAATGAAAAAGAGGAGGAATGCTCTGCTCATTCAGGAACATGTTAGTAGGATCAACCTCACCCTTCACATAGGCCAATCGCTTGAAGTTATCTTTATAATACCTCTCTCCCCACAACCTCGCCTCCCAATAAGTGGTCTTGTTCCCCTTCACATTGGTCCCAATATCCAAATCTCTAGAGTTGAGATAAATTGCCCTTGGATTCTTAGAAACATAAGGTGTCATGAACTCGTAAAACCTCCTCAACCAATCCACATGCCTCTTGCTCACTGCAGCGTTGTCTTCCCTCCACCTCTGCGTCAAATAGCGGACGTGAAAAAGGTTTCCTTTCCGATAAGGAAAGGCTGTCTCGGTTTCAGAAATTTCATCCATTCTCCCACCCCAGGGATCTACGATCATTAGGGGTTTTTCAGCTTTCTCGAGGAAACGACGCATTATTTTGTCCCATCCTTCCAAGGGGATGGTTCGTGTTATGAAGTCGGATTTGTGCTTAAAGGAGCTGTTGAACTCAGAAGAGTATCTCTCTTGTAGGATGCTCAAAGGCTTTCCTTCGTATCCTGCAAATTTTCCGGAGTCAGTGTTTATTTTGTTTAACAACTATTATTATAATGTTAACGCTAATCCTAGTGTTTTATTAAGAGTGTGCATTAGTTGATTTAAACTGAGAGCTATGTTAAATTCGCTTTGAATTTTGGTTTCAGGTTGGAAGAAAAATTATGTTTAAAATAAGAAACCGAATTGTATTGATATTTAATTGATCACACAAATTAATTAATTAATTTAATAAATTTGCTTATCAACTATTTTTAATCACAAGAAATCAGCCGGCTAAACTTGATCTATATTTTATACAAAAAATAAAAAAATAAAATTTATAAAAAAAAGGTAGAGCACTTACGTGCAAAGTACATGACCGACTCAATCCAGCTCATCTCTCTACAATCCTCCGCCTTCAATTCGAGTTCCGGAAAACAATCCTCCATTACGTGAAGAAGCTCATTCTTCTCACCAAGGAACAAGGATTTAAAAGAAACCTGCACTGTTCTGTTCGCCTTATTCCCATCACTAGCTTCGCTAACATTTCCCTCAACAGTAAACACCGCCCGGATAAACAGCCTCTTATCCACATTATAAGCCATTCGCTGCCATTTATCCACAAGCTTTGTCGCTCCCTCCTCCAACGTCTTTGAGACTACGAAAAGAGTTACCGTACTGGGAACCGCCACAAGCCTCACTTTGTAAGCAAGAATCACCCCAAAGCTCGCACCTCCTCCCCCTCGCAGCGCCCAGAATAGATCTTCTCCCATCGTTCCTCGATTCTTTATCTCCCCGTTTGCCACGACGATTCGGATGTCTTCCACGTTATCGCTCGATA
>NW_018164962.1:962291-966050 GCF_001263595.1 Phalaenopsis equestris | reverse complement strand
TATATATATATATATAATATATTGTGTAACACGAAAATTTCACCGTCTTTCCCAACCTGAAGAAACTGCCGTCAGTATCACGCCTACAATTTTCTCTTCAACTAGCCGACTAAGATTGGTCGACCACCTCAAAACCACCGGCCGACCACTTTCAGCCAGCCACATTGGGTCACCCACCAACCAACGGCCAACTAACCGACCTGTTTAGCAATCCATTTTTCACCGACCTGCCAAATTGGGTTTTCCAGCCGACGCCGACGAGTCCTACCAACGAATACGCTCCAAATTGGCAAATCCGAGCAAGGAAAGGACCGAACAGTTCTGTACCACCCTCCACAATGCAATGACATATTTGTAATATTAATTTCCCCTCATTATTACTTCTATAAATAGAAGAACCTTGTCGCATGTAAAGAGGTACATAGGCTCTCTCTCTCAACCCCCATGTAAAGGGAACTCTCCCCTTTTTTGAGCCACTCGTAACCCTCAAGTTTAGTGGAATTAAATGAGCCAAAGAGCCCAGGAATATCCCTCTTTGTCCTCGGATGGAACAAATCTCTCTATTTCCCTTTCCCTTGAATTCACGCGTTATACTTTGGGCACAGTCTACGGGACAGATCTGGATCCAACATATACATACACATCCACACATACATGCATTTTCTTTTTTTTTTTGTCTTTTTTTTTTTTGGCAGAGAACCATTCATTTTGTCAAAATGGGTTTACATGGCTTTCATCTAATATATGGGATATCAAACAAATCTTCGTGTAACAAAACTTTAAAACAAGACTTGGAAAGTTACTAATAGTTGTGACACGAGTGGAGTTACATGTTGTAGCAAGCCAATTTGTTTGTTGATTACCTTCTTTTGGAATGCACCTCCACAAAACATGGATATTCGTAGATACTGCTCCAATCTTCTTCAACTAGTGTGTAAGCTTCTAGGGGACTACTAGCTGAACTTTGATCATTTGTATTAATAAAAGAGAATCCCTTTTATGTCTATATACCTCCACTGCATATGAATTGCAATTTTGATTGCCTAATATGTTGTTATAACTTCTGCTTCCAAAGCCCCATCGACATATATAAGAGATTGGAGAAATAATAAACATTTATCAGTATGGTTTCTGAAGACACCCCCCATTCCAGTAGAGGCTATTATATGAATCAAATTAGTATTTATTTTGATCCAAGGGGACTTGGGTCTCCTCCAAAAAACTTGTTGTAACTGGTTCTTCTTTAGTCGTGTTATTTCCACCAGTATTAGATTTTGTGCAGACTTTATCTGGTAAACTAAGATTCTTGAGTTTAACAAACCATGTGATGATGCTTCCAAATCAGTCACCCTTCTATTTTCATGTTTAAAGTTATTCTTGGTCATCCAGATAAATCAAACTATAATGAGAGGAATGACATCTAACTTACTCCTTCCATTCTCCACAACAAACAGACATATATGTCCATATTGAGGTAGGATGAAACCTAAAAGATGGATTAAATCTTCTTCCTCCCTTCTACATATTATGCACCATGAAGTACCCTTAGTCCTTTTAGTTTCAGAATGTCATATGTAGGTAGGAGTTTCATGAATAGCCTCCAACAAAAAAATAACATGGATGGTGTTAGACATTTATGCTAGGAAATATCTCCCCATTCCATCTGTTGCCAACTGAACTCTATCTAATAAGTGTACTTGGATATAGATTGGTTGGCAATGTTCTGGTCATCGACTGATTTTTTTTACTATTTTAATTAGAAATATCAAAAATTTGTTTGATTTTCCCATGATTTACCAAATTTCTGAGCTTGTTCAAGTCCCATTGGTCATTTCTCCAACAGTCAAATGCCTTGAGGTTTGGCATAAGATTGGTCTGATTTTGATCATGAATTCTACCATCCAACTGTCAGTTATCAAGCCAAAAATCAATATTAGTCTAACCAACATCCCAAATGAAATAATCTTCTGCATGTTCTTTAATTTTTAAGTAAGCTCACCCAAATTTTGGAGTCACCCAACTTCTTTAGTACCTTGAGGGGGTGGTTATCCTTGCAATATTTCTTATGCATGTATTGAGACTACAAAGATTCTTTGGAAAAGCTTCTTGCTTTAAGATAAAATTCCAACTGATAGTATCATATGCTTTTCTAAGATCTAGTTTAAAGATTAAATTGCTTCCTCTACAGAGTTTTTCTAAATTAATTAATAATTCGTAAGCTAAAAAGACATTATTTGGTATATTTCTTCCTTTGACAAAAAGCTGATTGATTAGGAAAGTACGGGTAGTTTAGTAATTACATTAGTAAGTTTGGATCCTGCTAACCGAGATTTTACTGATTAATTTAGTAATTACATTAGTAAGACTGAATCAGTTGTAATCATCCCATCTAGTTTTACTTTTTTATTTGGGAATTAGAGTACAAGTAGTGGTTGTGAAATATTTTGGAGAGTCCTCCCCTAAGAAAAAACTCTGCACAACCAATTTTACCTCTTGTTTAACAATATCCCATGACTTTTTTTATAAAAGTGCAACATATCCATCAAATCCAACAGCTTTACTACAATCAATGGAGTTCACAGCCTTCTTGATTTCCTTTTAATTAGAATGGTAAGTGAGCTGAAGGTGTCTGGTAACAATTATATAATCTGCAAAAAGAGTTTGATCAATTGCTTTATGATCATTATGGGTTTGATTCATCAAGCTTTGAAAATAGTTGACACCATTAGTTGCAATCTGCTGAGGATCAGTAATCCAATATCCATTTTCATTTATAACAACATGATAATATTTATAATTTATGTCACCATAAGTAAACCTATTATCAACAGCTTTTTGTTGTAAAAACTGTTCTTCCAAACTTATGACAATGAGTAACTTGACATTAGCTTCATGAAGTTCCTATTTAGTAGCCTCCCCTCTATTCACAGCTTCTACTGTGCCTATAACCTGTTGTTCACTTGAGTGACTTGAAGATTGAGATTTCCAAAACATTCCCAATTCCATTTCCTTAAAGCATTGGCAAGAATTTTTTGAAGTTGCCAAAGCTTATACCAATGACTGCCATATATTTTAGTGCAGCAAACATACTTCACAACCTCAAAAGTCTTTATGTTCTGACCAAAAATTGAAATATCCGAAGGGTGATTTCACACTGATGTCTGTAACTAAGATAGTTAGTAAGAGGGGTCTGTGATTAGTTCCTGTCATGTCGGTAACTCATTGAAATTTGCCCACTAGTGTAAACTTACAAGATTTAGTTGGTTAGGTACTTCATTTTCATATACATAGAGTGCAGATTTTCCCCCCATTTTGCTAGCCTTTTTAACCAAAGAGCAATCACATTTACCTTCATATTAATCATGATAGCATTAAGGAAAAACTAGGTTTTCCACTGATTCACTACAAAAACCAGTATTGGTAGATACAACATCAGCAAAAAGAATTTCTTTGGGGCCAAAATAAGAATCAACAGAGGGATGCAAAAGATGGTTAGGTGCAACCATGAGTAAAGACACCAATGGAATAATAAACTATATTAAGGATTTTTAAATTTCGAGTTCTCGGGGACACCCAAAAGTCCAAAAACCACACTATAAACTAAAATAGCACTAGAGAAACACTTAAAAAGAGCAGGAGAGGCAGGAAACAAATCACCAAAGCCATAAAGAGAAGCTCAAGAACCCTCAGAATCGGGAGGGAGGCGTCGCCAGCTCCATTGCCCACACATACATACATACATACATACATATATATATA
>NW_018164962.1:952681-962049 GCF_001263595.1 Phalaenopsis equestris | reverse complement strand
TATATATATATATAGTATTTACGTATGCTATTTTTTATGTAATATTACATATATATATATATATTACATATATATATATATATATATATATATATATACATAAGATTTAAGTGAGAAAAATAAAAGAAGACAAGATTTAAATGTTAAGTAAATCATCCAATTTGAAAGTCTATGCCATCCAATCGGATCTATCAACATGAATAAGAAAATATTCTTATAATTTCAATCACATTAGAAATGAGGCAAATTAATAAAATATTTATGAAAAGGGCATAAAAATAATTTTAGAAATTTAGCTTGCCGTGGCAGTCCGTCCACTAATTTATCTGGTTGATAGTTTTGCTAATGATAAATTATGATAAAAAAACAATTCATGAAACTATTTCATAACATCCAATCATAAAGAAAAAGGTCTTACTGTTGAAGCAGATTGAGTCAAATATCAAATTTCATTGTAAAAGACCAACATATTTTTCATTTTTATCAAATCTCAATGGTTCGATCATCGTAAGGGGCTAATCTAAGTCAGATATCCCTTGGAGTGGATATTCGTCAGAAGGGGCTAATCTAAGTCGACTACATCGTGCAGAGGACTTTATGCTCTATCAAATATTTTCATATACCATATGTATAATTAGGGAATATAAATGTTTCAAATTTGATTATTTTAGGATGAAATTTATTAGCCAAATCACCCTGCCAAAGAGCTTTGATCGTAACTACTTCTTTTGTGGAGCTTATTGGTCAAACCACATAGACGGATGACTCGAATTATGCCCTTACTGGGACGAATTATTTTGAGTATAAATCTAGTTGTATGTTTAATATGACATTGTCCTTTTGTAAGCGTATGTTAGCAATTAATTTGTTATGTTCGCCAAACAATCACAGAAGGCGGATGAGTTTCTATTTTAGCATTTAAAGGATACAATTTATTTCAATATTTTATGTTTTATTATTTAATATTTTGAAGTTTTTTTAATTTTAGGATAGACTCCTTGGGTTGAAATTTACATTCCACGTGATAATAATCAGGGAATTGATTGGAATGCTTATTTTATAGTTTAATTAGGATTAATGATTTAACCATTTGAAAAATTGTTATTCATGACAACTCTAGTCTATGTTAAGAGGAGGATTAGTCTAGCTTAGTGGGAGTTCGATCTTGTCAACTCTGGTCATTGTAGGGAGGAAGATTGGATTGGTCAACATACAAATGCCAAAAAAAGTGTGAATCGTGTTTACTTGTAACAAAGTTCTTTCAATCTCCTATTGTTTTGGTCCTAAAAAAATAAAAATCATTAAAAATACCAATCCTATCAACAAAAGGAAAGAAGCAACATTGTGTGTGCCAACTAGTTAAGTTGGAAATGATCTTAAAAAATATTGTAAAGTATTTGTGATCGAATAGTATTACATTACATTTCTATTTTCACATCAATATTTCAAAAAAAGAAAATTCAAAACCTACAAAACTTAGATTTATTCCATCAAATTTAGACCCATAAAAGTCAATAAAAATCATGGGAAATCTGCTAAGAAGTTCAATAATGCACAAATGCATTTATAATTGCGAAAAACCTACATAATGAAAAATGATAATTTTCTATAGCACTTATAAGGTTTTCAAAATAAAGCTAGGTTGCAGAAATATTGAAAGCCAAGAGAGCAAACACAAAAGAGAGAAAGTGATGGGCATAGGCGAGGTGGGTAAATGGAGGTAGAGTGATGATCGAGGACAATTCTCTATGTTAGGCGGAGAGGAATATGATTGGATGATCCATGCACTGGTCATTTGGCATGAAATAAGACAAAACAACATCTAAACAAACCACTTAAAAAAAACTGATTAATTTGTTAGTCTGTCATATACTAGAGTCAATTCATAGGAAGATCCAATTCCACAGAACCTCCAACCATCTCGTGGATTCTCAAGCCGCTCCATATAATGGTTCAAGGATTGGCAACCAAGCTTGACCCATGCCGCCCAACCTCAACTAAATAAGACGATCCCATCAACTCGAAGCAAGCTAAGCTTATTCAGCCAAGCCAGAAAGCAGGGGATGATAAACCCTTATATGTAAAATAACAAAAATATCGTAATATGGATCCCTTCCAAATAGGGGCAAAAATATAATGTCAAAATTGTATCATCTCCCATATAAATAGGGAAGCATTTTATGAATAATACATAATTGATTACTGCTCATTCTCCACACACACTTTCTTTCCTCTAGTTATTTATGATCAATTTCTTCAAGGGGATTCACTCACAAATTTGGATTCAACAAACTTGTTTGATTTTATATTTCTCTTTTAGCCAAACCAAGAAGAAACTGAACCATAAGTTCATATATGTAAAATATCATATATGTGTGTGTGTGTGTGTGGGTGGGTGGGTGTTGGTGTGCGTGCGCGCTGATCGAGAAGTAAAAAACTTGAATTATTTGACGGTGTTGAGAAACTCAAATATTTCCTTGAATAAAACATCACAAACATTCACATAGAACATAAGTCATAATGTAAGAGTAGCTCAAATACAAAAGCATGCATCACTTTCCTCACTATTATGTGTGTGTGTGTGTGGGGGCGCACGTTGATCGAGAAGTAAAGAACTTGAATTAAATGGTGGTGCTGAGAAACTTAAATATTTCTTTGAATAAAACATCACAAACATTCACAAAGATTATAAGCCATAACGTAAGACTAGCTCAAATACAAAAACACGCATCACTTTCCTCACTATTTTAATCTCGCTTAAAACAAAGTGCATGCTCTCTCTACCCATAACCATTTATTTTCACCTCTATCGAGAATTCAGGTGACCAACTTCTTAATGAAAAAGAGGAGGAATGCTATGCTCATTCATTAACGCTCTGCTCATTCATGAACATGTTAGTAGGATCAACCTCACCCTTCGCATAAGCCAATCGCTTGAAGTTACCTTTATAATACCTCTCTCCCCACACTCTCGCCTCCCAATAATTTGTCTTGTTTCCCTTCACATTCGTCCCAATATCCAAATCTCTATAGTTGAGATAAGCCGCCCTTGGGTTCTTAGAAACATAAGGTGTCATGAACTTGTAAAACCTCCTCAACCAATCCACATGCCTCTCATTGCAGCGTCGTCTTCCGACCACCTCTGCGTCAAATAGTGGACATGAAAAAAGGTTCCTTTCTGAAGAGGAAAGGCTGCTCGATTTCAAAGATCTCATCCATTCTTCCACCCCACAGATCTAAGATCATTTAGAGATTTTCTCCTTTCTCGAGGAAACAAATCAATATTTTGTCCCATGTTTCCAAGGGGATGGTTTGTGTTAAGAAGTCAGATTTGTGCTTGAAGGAGCTGTTGTAAGCGGGAGAATATCTCTCAAGTAGGCTGTTCAAAGGCTTTCCGTCGTATCCTGCAAATATAGGAGTCGGAGTTTATTTTGTTTAACAGCTATTATTATAAATTTAAATGCATGTTTTTTTGTTAAAATAGAATTTTATGTTCACGCTTAAGCATAGTGTTTTATAAAGGGTGTGCATTAGTTGATTTAAACTGAAAGCCATGCTAAACTTGGTTTTGAATTTAGTTTCAGGTTAAAGGTGATTTGAATTTTAGTTATTGATTAAGTTTGGAAAAAAAAATTATGTTTAAAATAAGAAATCGATTTATATTGATATTTAATAGATTTCACCAATTAATTCATTAGCTTAATAAATTTGCTCATCAACTTTTTTTAATCACAAGAAATCTGTTGACTAAATTTGATCTATTTTATATACTAAAAAAACAAAAAAAAATTAAAAATAAAAAAGTAGCACCCTTACTTGCAAAGTAGAGGAGCCCATCTCTGTGCAATCCTCCGCCTTCAACTCGAGTTCCGGAAAACAATCCTCTATTATGGGAAGAAGCTCATTCTTCTCACCAAGGAACAAGGATTTAAAGGAAACCTGTACTGTTCTGTTCGTCTTATTCCCATCAGAAGATTCGCTATCATTTCCCACAACAGTAAACACCGCCCGGATAAACAGCCTCTTATCCACCTTATAAGCCATTCGCTGCCATTTATCCACAAGCTTCGTCGCTCCCCCCTCCAAATTCTTTGAGATTGTGAAAACAGTTACTTTGCTCGGAACCGCCACAAGCCTCACTTTGTAAGCCACAATCACCCCAAAGCTCGCACCTCCTCCCCCTCTGAGCGCCCAGAACAGTTCTTCTCCAATGGTTCCTCGATCCTTTATCTCTCCGCTTGCGAGGCCGATTCGGATGTCTTCCACGTTATCGCTCGATAGCCCGAAGGACCTGCATGATGAAATAGTATGAATAAAACATCTTATGATTAGCCACAAATTTACTTATTTTTTTATTCAAAAGTAAGACCTCATTAAAGTCCCCAATCCTCCGCCGCTGAGATGCCCGCCTACGCCTACGGTAGGACCGAGGCCGGCGGGGAATGCGACAGTTCTGCTATGGTTGGCAATGGCGTAGTACAGCTCTCCGATAATGGCGCCGGCATGCACCCAGGCTGTTCCGGAGTGCATATCGATTTTGATGGAAGAAAGGAATTGTAGGTCGATGAGCACGAATGGGCCGGAGGTGGAAGCGTAGGATAGACCCTCATAGTCATGGCCGCCGCTTCGGGTGCGGGTAGGAATGTCCAGGCTGCGGGAACAGAGAACGGCTGCTTGGACGTGGTTTTCGCTGGTGGGGAGAAAGATGAGAATTGGTTTAGAGGAGTTTAGGAGGGGACGGCGATTGCGGACGGAGGAGAAGAAGAAATGGTTGAAGAAATGGGATTGAGGAGTGAAGTAGAGGTTGGGGGGAACAGAGTGGTTTCGGAGGCATTCAACGAACTCGCACTCATCGGAATTAGGGGACTGATCAACGTTAATGGCGCGGGAAGAATATAGAAGGAAGAGGACATTAATGAAAAGGGGGATGAGGAGGTCCTTAAGTAATAAGTAAATTTAAAATGTTATTGATGCATGCTAAAAGATTTGTGGATGTAGAGTAATGTATTATCTTCTTAGCATTGCACAGAATTTAATATGCCCTCTGGTGAAAGAAATTAACCATTAATGACTCCAGAATTTTCTTACGTGAAAAAAATCTGTGAAGGAAAAAAACCACAAGGTTTAGCCCAATTCTAAAAATTCACTATACACTGATGATTACAGAGACCCCTTTGTCCCACCAAGAGAAAAAACGTTACAAGATTTTCCAGGTTCCAACATCAACTAACGGTGTCCGGTCTATGGTGGTTGACAGTGATTGGTGGTGATTAACGGTTGTCAACGAGGGTTGACAATGATTGACGACTATCAACGACTGTCAACGAGATCGATGATGAGAGGAGTCGTGTTGGTCATCGGCTACTTCTCAAAGCATTAAATTTTCTCTCAAGCCTGAAGCTCCCTCATCATGAGAGAGGTGGGACTCTATTCATAATGTTCTGGGTGCAATTAATGCAATAATATGCACCATTTTGATTAGAAAATTCTGAGAGCTTTCATCGATCTAACAACATTTGATAGCCTTAGCGATTTCGTAATTGAGCAATCTTGAGCTCGTTGGATTTGTCTTGTCGAAACGCTCAATTCGAATATAAGTTTGCTTGATTCAACATTCATTTAACCTTCTAAATATATCAGAAAAATGTCTAGTGGTTTAATAACTTGATCTGAGCTAGATTCAACATTCGCTATGTTATCCCATATTCAACGTTTCATACGATTACATACGGGGCACCCAAAACAATCTTATCTACAAATCAAACTCACTCTTTCATCCATTCTCCAAATTCCCACTCAAACAATAAGTGGTGATAAAAAAATCATTCCTCCTTTTCATTTTTCTTCGCAAAATTCAAATCGCAAATCATAAATCGCAAATAAGAAATTAGAAGATCACAAATCACAAATATAACAAACTTCTCACAACAAAGAAACCCAAAAATCGTAAAAATAAATCCATTCCATCGAAAATGAGCTCATGATTTGCGTATAGAGCTCAATAACCAGAGATCAAAGGGACCAGAAAGATGTGAAAGGCAACCACCAAAAAGTGGCACGTGAGAGGCTCGAGAGAAGGGCGAGAAAGATGCAAGAGAGAAACGAGAAAGAGAGAGAGAGAGTGAGGTACCTAGGGTTCGCTTGAACGATTGAGAGAAGCATAGTGCTACCTAGGGCAGAAGAGATCGTGAGAGAGGGATCCACAGGGACAAGAAGGGCAGTGGGGTAATACATACATCAAGAATTGCAGGTCGTGGGGTCAAACTCGCTTCTGCATTTAAAACGAATTATTAATGGTTTAATAGAATAAGCTACAACGCTGCAACAACCAAATGTCTCATCCATTGTTTTCAAAACGCACCGCACCAAATAAACTGCACCAAACGGGTCCTTAGTTGTACGTTTAATATGACAATGTCTCTTTGTGAGCGTACATTAACACTAGATTTGTTAAGTTCATCAAACAATCATGGAGGGCGAATGAGTTTTTATTTTCAACCTTTAAAGGATACATTTTGTTTTAATATTTTGTAAGTCTTTTATTTTCCACCTTACGAACATCCTGCCCCTTAGGAGAAAATCTCCACCTTGCGAATATCCAGCCCCTTAGAAGAAAAATATCATGGAGTTTCTTATGCACAAATGTGGGTTGAAGCAAGGTGGAGATTTTCTCCTAAGGGGCAGGATGTTCGCAAGGTATATATATATTGTAATAGGGATCCCTTCCAGATAAGAGCAAAAATATAATATCATCATTTTATCATCTCCCCTGTAAATAGGGAAATATTTTATGAATAAAACATGATTGATTATTATCTATACACCCCCACCCCAACCCCACCCAAGTCATTTACGTTATATTCCTTGGATATGATTCACGTACAATTTTGGATTCAACAAGCTTATTTAAGTTTATATTTCTCTTCTGGCCCGAGCGAAGAAACAGCTGAACGATAGACCCATATATCTAAAATATCAAAAACACCCTAATATGAATCTCTACCAAACATGGGCAAAAATATAATATCATAATTGTACTATTCTCTTATGAATAATGGAAATATTTTATGAATTATACATGATTTATTACAGTTTATATTTCTCCTCTATCCCTCTTTTAATTTACGTTCTATTCTTTGGGGGTTATTCACAGACAAATTTGAATTCAACAAATTTGTTAAAGTTTATATTTCTCTTCCAAAGCTATTAATTGAATTGTCCACATTCACAAATGAAAACATAATGAGCTAATTTAGATTGATTATGAACATAGTATATATAGATATGTATATATATGTATATGTATGTATGTACACACACACACACACACACACACAAAACACAGTATATATAGATATGTATATATACTATCTATCTATCTATCTATATATAGATAGAAGTACAGATCTCAAATTGTTTGACGGTGCTGAGAAACTTGGATATCTTTTTGAATTAAACTTCGCAAACATTCACAAAGAACAGAAGCCATAACGTAAGAGTAGCTCAAATACAAAGACATGCATCACTTTTCTCACTATTTTAATGTTGCTTAAAACAAAGTGCATACTCTCCCTACCAATAACCATTTATTTTCACCTCTATCGAGCATTCAGGTGACCAACTTCTTAATGAAAAAGAGGAGGAATGCTCTGCTCATTCATGAACATGTTAGTAGGATCAACCTCACCCTTCGCATAAGCCAATCGCTTGAAGTTACCTTTATAATACCTCTCTCCCCACACTCTCGCCTCCCAATAATTTGTCTTGTTTCCCTTCACATTCGTCCCAATATCCAAATCTCTATAGTTGAGATAAGCCGCCCTTGGGTTCTTAGAAACATAAGGTGTCATGAACTCGTAAAACCTCCTCAACCAATCCACATGCCTCTTGCTCACAGCAGCGCCGTCTTCCGACCACCTCTGCGTCAAATAGTGGACGTGAAAAAGGGTTCCTTTCCGATGAGGAAAGGCTGTCTCGGTTTCAGAGATTTCATCCATTCTCCCTCCCCACGGATCTAAGATCATTTGGGGTTTTTCTCCTTTCTCGAGGAAACGATGCAGTATTTTGTCCCATGCTTCCAAGGGGAGGGTTTGTGTTATGAAGTCGGATTTGTGCATGAAGGAGCTGTTGAACACAGGAGAGTATCTCTCTTGTAGGATGCTCAAAGGCTTTCCTTCGTATCCTGCAAATATAGGCCATTACTATAAATTTAAATGCATGTTTTTTTAAAAAATAGAATTATATGTTCACGCTTAATCCTAGTGTTTTATTAAGAGCGTGCATTAGTTGATTTGAACTGGAAGCAATGGTTAGTTTGGTTTGAATTTTAGTTTCAGGTTGGAAGAAAAATTATGTTTAAAATAAGAAACCGAATTGTATTGATATTTAATTGATTACACCAATTAATTAATTTAATAAATTTGCTTATCAACTATTTTTAATCACAAGAAATAAGCCGGCTAAACTTGATCTATATTTTATATAAAAAATAAAAAATAAAAATAAAAATAAAAAGGTGGAGCACTTACGTGCAAAGTACATGACCGACTCAATCCAGCTCATCTCTCTACAATCCTCCGCCTTCAATTCGAGTTCCGGAAAACAATCCTCCATTACGTGAAGAAGCTCATTCTTCTCACCAAGGAACAAGGATTTAAAAGAAACCTGCACTGTTCTGTTCGCCTTATTCCCATCACTAGCTTCGCTAACATTTCCCTCAACAGTAAACACCGCCCGGATAAACAGCCTCTTATCCACATTATAAGCCATTCGCTGCCATTTATCCACAAGCTTTGTCGCTCCCTCCTCCAACGTCTTTGAGACTACGAAAAGAGTTACCGTACTGGGAACCGCCACAAGCCTCACTTTGTAAGCAAGAATCACCCCAAAGCTCGCACCTCCTCCGCCTCGCAGCGCCCAGAATAGATCTTCTCCCATCGTTCCTCGATTCTTTATCTCTCCGCTTGCCACGACGATTCGGATGTCTTCCACGTTATCGCTCGATAACCCGAAGGACCTGCCCAATGAAATAGTATGAATAAAAAATCTCATGATAAGCCACAGATTTACTTATCTTTTATTCAAAATTAAGACCTTGCTAAAGTCCCCAATCCTCCGCCGCTGAAATGCCCGCCTACGCCTACGGTGGCACAGAGGCCGGCGGGGAAAGCGAGAGTTCTGCTATGGTTGGCGATGGCGTAGTAGAGCTCGCCGAGAGTTGCACCGGCTTGCACCCAGGCTGTGCCGGAGTGCATATCGATGTTGATGGAAGAGAGGAATTGGAGGTCGATTAGCACGAATCGACCGGAGGTGGAAACGTAGGATAGACCATCATAGTCATGGCCGCCGCTTCGGGGGCGGATAGTGAA
>NW_018164962.1:946332-952669 GCF_001263595.1 Phalaenopsis equestris | reverse complement strand
GAGAGCGGCGGCTTGGACGTGGTTGTCGATGGTGGGGAGAAAGAGGAGAAGTGGTTTTGATGAGTTTAGGAGGGGGCGGCGATTGCGGACGGAGGAGAAGAAGAAATGGTTGTAGAGATGGGATTGAGGTGTGAAGTAGAGGTTGGGTGGAACAGAGTGGTTGCGGAGGCATTCAACGTACTTGCACTCATCGGGATTTGGGGACTCACCGACGTTAATGGCGTGGGAAGAAGGTAGAAGGAAGAGGAGATTAATGAGTAGGGGGATGAGGTGGTCTTTAATCCCCATTGTTGTTAATGTTTTATGGGTTTGGGGTTCATGAATTCCCAGAGGGTTTAAATGGAAGGGAACGTTGACTATTTGTTAAAATTGATAAGTTATGTACTATAGTTTATTTATAGTTTGATGAATTTTTAAGTTATCAATAAATTTAAATATTATTGATGAGTGTTAGAAGATTCTCAGTGTAGAGTAATAGATTTTTCGTGTTAGCATACGAGAATTCAACACACATTCAGTTGAATAATAACGACCATTAATGACACCAGAAATTCTTACATAAAAAAATTAGTTAAGTAAAAAAAAATCATGCGGCCTAACATAGTTTTAAAAATTCACTATAGGTTGATAATTATAGAGACATATTGTCCATAGACGGGAAAATGTTACTAGGTTTTTCAAGTTGAAACGTAGATTGACGACGTCCTGTCGGTGGTGGCTGACGGTGACTGGTGGTGATTGACGACTGGCAGCATTGGTCGACGGCTATCGGTGGGTCTCAATGACAACCGACAAAGGTCGACAGTTGTAGGCGATGGTTGATGCCGACTGATGATAGTTAATGGTTATCGGCAGCGGTCGAAGGAGGCCGACGGTAGTCGATGATGTCATAAGTAGTGTTGGACTTCGGCTTCTTCTCAAACATTCAAGTTTTCTCTCAAGCCTCAAGCTCTCTCATCATGAGAGCAGTGGGACACTATTTATAATATTCTGGGTGTAATTAATGCAGAAAGATGAACCATTTTGATCGGGCGGCCTAGATGGACATTTGTGTGCCTAAACGATGTTGTAACTGAGCAATCTTGGGCTCGTTGGACTCCACCTGTCGAGACGTTTGATTCAACTATAGACTTGTTAAATTCGACATTCATTAACCTTCTAATTATATCCTAAAATATTCCAATAGTGGTTTAATAACTCCATCTAAGCTACATTCGACATTAGTTTAACCTTCTAACAATAAAAATTGCATGTACATTTCAATTGAGACAGTTACATGCACGACACCTCAAGCAATGCTATGTACAAATCAAACACCCTATTTCATTCATTTTTCAATTTCACACTAAAAAATCTGTGGAGATAATAATATAGGGTCATCCCATATTCAACATTTCATCTGATTGTATACAGGGCTCCCGAAACATTGTTATCTACAAATCAAGACTCTTTCATTTATTCTCCAAATTCTCACTCTAAAAATTACTGGAGATTAAAAACATCCTCCCACAATTTTCATTTTTCTTTGCAAAATTCAAATCGCAAATCACAAATGAGAAATCAGAAAGTCACAAATTACAAATATCACAAACTTCTCATAACGAAAAAGCCAAAAATCACAAAGAGAAAGTCATTCCATAAAAAATGAGCACATGGATTACATATATAGCACAATAACCAAAGATCAGAGGAAAGACAGACAAGAAAGACAACCACCAAAGAGAGGAGAGAGAGAGAGAGAGAGAGAGCGAGAGAGAGAGAGAGAGAGAGAGAGAGAGAGAGAGAGAGAGAGAGAGAGAGAGAGAGAGAGAGAGAGAGAGAGAGAGAGAGAGGTACTGAGGGTTCGCGAGAGCGATCAAGAGAGGCAGAGTTGTTCCTAAGGCAGAAGAGACGCGAGAGAGCGATCCACGGGTTTAACAGGAGCAGCGGGGTAATATATACACGAAGAAATGTGGGTCGCTGGGTCGAACCCACAATTTTGTTTAAAGCAAATTAATGAACTATTAGGATAAGCTGCAATGCTGCAACAACCAAATACCTCACCAGTTGTTTTCAAAACGCACAACATCGAATAAGCTGGCCCAAACAGGTCCTTAGTCATACATTTATTATGATATTGTCTCTTTGTGGGCTTAGGTTAATGTTATATTTGCTACATTCGATAAACAATCACGGAGGGCATATGAGTTTTAATTTTAGCCTTTAAAGGGTACATTTTGTTTCAATATTTTATATTTTTAATTTAATATTTTCAAGTCTTTTTAATTTTAGGATAAACTCATTTCGTTGAAATTTACATTCAACAAGATAATAATTAGGAAATTGATTGGAATGCTTATCTTATAGTTTAATTAGGTTTTGATGATTTAAATATTCAAAAAATAGTTGATCACGTGAAATCCAGTCTAAGTTAAGAGGAGGATCGAACTAGCTAAGTGGGAGCTTGGTCTTTTCAACTCCGGTCATTATAAGGAGGAAGTTTGGATTGACCAATGGTGTCTTACTTATGATCTTGCCCTACAGACAATATGACTTCTTGAGAAAGTGGATACTTCTAATATGTTTCAGTTTTAAATTAAAAAAATGAGATTTTCTTAAAACTTTTAAAAATATGGATGTTTCTTGAGACATATTTGATTACAACATAATATAGAATTAGACCGTACAACATTCTCCAATGGATTATTCATAACATTAAAAGCATCAATCAAAATTATGCGAACCCCGCCAAGAAGTTCAATAATACAAAAATGCATTTATAATTAGGAAAAACCTAAATAATGAAAAATGATAATTTCTATAGCACTTATAAGATTTTCGAATTAAATTTTCTTTTTTAAATAAAAATCACTAGAGAAACCAGGTCGCATTTGGCTGTTTCAATTTAAAAAAAATCATTAGTTTAAATTAAATGTTATTGTTATCTTTGACCTTTTTTTTATTTTTAATTTTAAAAGGTGAAATGATTATTTGGTCTAGTGGGCACCAAATATCGTTCCCCCCCAAAGAATTGAAAACCCTGGTATGCCCGCTCCTGACTCAAGAGCTCGCACCACGGGATTCGAACCCTCGACCCGAGGGACTTACGCCAGAGGCCGCACCAATGAGCCAGGCGATATTATTTGTGAAAATTTAAATCTATTTTAAAATCTAAATAATTACAATCGAGTAGTTATTTTAACAAATCTATTTTCTTAAAGCTAATTTTTAATTCCAAGCAACAGAATAAGATCTGAGCATGAAAACCCAAAATCATAATCAACAAAATTGTTAAAATTAATAAAACCTTTAATAAAAATAAAACTGATCCTAAATTCGAGTTTTATAAATGATTATTTTATCATCAAGTCCCTGCATGTAAGCTATAATATTCCCTCTTAATTAGTTTTAAAAAATAAATAATTACATTCATAGCAACCAACCATTACTATTTACCAAAATAGTGCTCTCTTTGATCAATTTTCAGATTCTAACTCAAATATCCAAATTCTCAAAAAAATAACCCCATATTTTTCAGTTTTAGAAAATTGACAATGACTTGATTCACATGTACAAATGCATCTATTTCATAATTCATATATATATATAGTGTGCAACCTTGGCCTGTTGGAAAGCAACTCCGGTGTAGTCCACTCTACCCCAGGTTTGAATCAACAGTTGGGTCGATTTAGCACATAAGGGGGATCGTTATTTAGGGGACAAAATGACACGCTTGCCCAAAATACTAGTTCCTTTAAAAAAAAAACAATTATATGTATGTGTAGAGGGGACTATATATATATTATATAAATGACCAGATGCTATTACATAAGCCTACAATCACCTTTAATGCGCCTAACAATTCGAGTATGAGCTCCTTAAGGCCAAGCGCGCCAGAGGAAATTTGAGCCCCCGACTTGAGTAATCTTATATTGTGGATGTCAACCAACAAGCCAGGGTACACCACACACACACACACACACACACACATATATATATATATATATATTATCATAGGAAATTACTAGCCTCCATAAAAGAATGACATGTTTGTAATCTTACTTTTTCCTCATTTTTAATTCCATAACTAGAGGACCCTTGTTATATGTAAAGAAGACCTTCAAACCCCACGTAAAGGGAACTCTCCTTTTTTTTGGGTCACTTGTAACCCTCAAGTTTAGTGGAATAAAAAGGCCAATGAGCGATGAACACTCCTATTTGTCCCTGGACAGAGCAAAATCTCTTCATTCATCTCTCTCTCATTCTCTTTCGCTCGAATTTCACACTCTATACATTGGGCATAGTCTATAGGACAGATCTTGATCCAACACACGCACACATATAAACAGACTTACATACATACAAACATATATAAACATACATATATAATATATAAATATAAATGTAAATATACATATACATACCCTAAAAAAAATAAATATCAATTTTTAGGTGTTAGAAATATAAAGTCAAAAGAATTTGGTGATAGTAGTGTAAATTTACCTATACAAAAGTATATTTAATAAAAATTGAACAAAATTAAAAAGAGAAATTTACAAACAAACCACCCAACCCTTTTGTATTTACATATTTAACCCCTAAATATATATATTTTTTATTTTTAAACCATTCAAAAAAATTATCATTTAAAAAATATCACTATACTAACTTAAAAAAAAAATGAAATATACTTTTTCATACTGACATAAGATGACACATGCAAAAATTAAAAATAGGAGACGGACATGACCATGCATAAGATTTAAGTCAAAAAAAAAAAAAAAAGAGACCATAAGATTTAAGTGTTAAGTAAATCTTCCAATACAAAAAGCACTTTTAACGTCTATTCCCACTACTCATCAATGAACTGTTCTCAATAGCCATCCAATCGTATCCATGTCCATGAATAAGTTAAGAAACTATTCCTACTCTCAACCATATTAAAAATGACGGAAATTAATAAAATATTTATGGAAAGGGCATAACAATGATTTAAAATATCTCTATCTTGACGTCGTGGCCGTCCGTCCACTATTCATCGGGGGTTAATTTTGATTATTAATAGAAGTAAAATTTGTATCGATGTCCGCCGCTTATCAATTTTCGACAGTCATAACAACATTAATGGACAGTTATCTGGATTGGGGAGAGTCCTCTTTGATGGATTGGTCACTTTAAACTTCGTCCATGCCGTGTCATATCAAAATTTAGTAAGATTGTTCCTTGATCTAATTTCGCATGTAGGACAGATCTATAAATTTAGCAAGAACAATAACAATCGCTCAAAAATTAATCTTGGATCTAATTTCTTTTGAACCTAGTTTCGGTCAGATCAAAATCTGATCGATTTAAATCATACTGATATTAGACATGTCGAATATCATTAAAGACACCTCTTTCTATTATTATCTACAGTCATAACTACTCCAAACCTATCACGGGCATATTGTTTTGTGTTTTATTTCCAGATGTAAAACCAAAGATAGAACAAAGTATTCTCATCCTTACAACCCCTTATGTGATTAACTACACGTCTCGAAATATTTTCTTAAGAGAAAATAGTTCATGTGATGTCAAATTAGTCACTGTTTCTTCCAATGTGAAGTCTAGTTGTCATTCTCAAAATTGAAATTATCTTTAAAATCTAATTTGTTAGTTCCGAAATAAAATTTACTTCAAAATTTAATTTGCATTGCCGCAATTCCCATTTTGACAATGCAAATTAGATTTTGAAGTGAATTTTCATTTTGGAACTGACAAATTATATTTCAAAGTAAATTTTCATTTTGTAAATGAAAAAATAGATTTCAAAATGGAGGATGCAGTGACAACTCTTATATCATATGAAATATTTTCTTCTAAGAACATATTTCGATGTATCAAGTTCATCACATCTAATGTTTGTGGAGGCGAGAATGATTAGATTAATGATTGACTTTCCACTTGCAAAATAAAATGAAAAAAAAAAAAATCTCTTGAAGGGTTTTGTGTAGCTATATTGAAAACCCAAAGCATAATCAGCATAATTGCTTAAAATTAGTAAAACCTTTAATAAAAATAAACCTGATCCTAAAAATCGAGTTTTATAAATGTTCACTTTTTCATCCAGTCCCTATATTTAAGCTATAATATTTCCCCTTAATTAGCTTTAAAAAAGAATTAATTACACTCATAGGACACCAACCATTACTACTTACAAAAATAAAGCTTCTTTCATCAAATTTTCAACCAAAGTAACAATAAAATCAGCTCATAGATTTCACTTTTATCAAATTGGCAATGATTTGATAGTGACATGTACAAATGCATCAATTTCATTATTCAAAAAAAAAAAAAAAAAAAAAAATATATATATATA
>NW_018164962.1:932025-935975 GCF_001263595.1 Phalaenopsis equestris | reverse complement strand
ATATACAAATGCATCAATTACTTTATTCAAAAAAAAAAAAAAAAAAAAATAAATATATATATATATATATATCGTCAGTATCGCACCTACAATTTTCTCTTCAACTAGCCAGCCAAGGGTGGTCGACCACCTCAAAAACACCAGCCGACCACCTTCAGCCAGCCACATTGGGTCACCCACCAACCAACGGCCAACTAACCGGCTTCTTTAGCAGGCCATTTTTCGCCGACCTGCCAAATTGGGTTTTCCACTCGACGCCAACGAGTCATAGCAACGAATTCACTCCAAATTGGTAAATCCTAGCAAGGAAAGGACCGAACAGCCCTGTCCACTCTCCATAATGCAATGACATATTTGTAATCTTACTTTCCCCTCATTATAACTTCTATAAATAGAAGAATCTTGTCGTATGTAAAGAGGTCCATAGGCTCTCTCTCTCAACCCCCATGTAAAGGGTACTCTCCCCTTTTTTGGGCCACTCGTAACCCTCAAGTCTAGTGGAATAAAAGGAGCCAAAGAGCCCAGGAATATCTCTCTTTATCTTCGGATGGAACAAATCTCTCTATTTTTCCCTCGAATTCACGCTCTATACCTTGGGCACAGTCTACGGGACAGATCTGAATCTAACATATACATACACACCCACACATACATGCATTTTTTCTCTTTTTTTTTTTGGCAAAGAGAAACATTTATTTTATCAAAATGGGTTTACATGGCTTTCATCTAATATATGGGATATCAAGCAAATCTCCGTGTAACAAAACTTTAAAATAGGACTTGGAAAGTTACTAATAGTTGTGACACGAGTGGAATTACATGTTGTAGCAAGCCAATTTATTTGTTGATTACCTTCTTTTGGAATGTAGCTCCACAAAACTTGAATATTTGTAGATACTGCTCTAATCTTCTTCAACTAGTGTGTAAGCTTCTAGGGAGTGCTAGCTGAACTTTGATCATTTGTATTAATTAATAGAAAAAAATCCCTTTTATGTGTATATACTTCCACTGCATGTGAATTGCAATTTTGATTGCCTAATATGTTGCTATAACTTCTGCTTCCAAAGCCCCATCGACATATATAAGAGATTGGAGAAATAATAAACATTTATCAGTATGGTTTCTGAAGACACCCCCCATTCCAGTAGAGGCTATTATATGAATCAAATTAGTATTTATTTTGATCCAAGGGGACTTGGGTCTCCTCCAAAAAACTTGTTGTAACTGGTTCTTCTTTAGTCGTGTTATTTCCACCAGTATTAGATTTTGTGCAAACTTTATCTGGTAAACTAAGATTCTTGAGTTTAACAAACAATGTGATGATACTTCCAAATCAGTCACCCTTCTATTTTCGTGTTTAAAGTTAGTCCTGGCCATCTAGATAAATCAAACTATAATGAGAGGAATGACATCTAACTTACTCCTTCCATTCCTCACAACAAACAAACATATATGTCCATATTGAGGTAGGATGAAACCTTTCGCCATACAATTTTTGTAAATTTGCACTTAATCAAAAGATGGATTAAATCTTCTTCCTCCCTTCTATATAGTATGCACCATGAAGAACCCTTAGTCCGTTTAGTTTCAGAATGTCATATGTTGGTAGGATTTTCATAAATAGGCTCCAACAAAAAAATGGCATGGATGGTGTTAGACATTTATGTCAGGTAATGTCCCCCCATTCTACCTGTTGCCAACTAAACTCTATATAGTAAGTGTACTTGGCTATAGATTGGCTGGCAGTGTTCTTGTCACCGACTGATCTTTTTTTACTGCTTTCGATTGAAATATAAAAAAATTGTTTGATTCTCCCATGATTTACCAAATTTCTGAACTTGTTCAAGTCCCATTGGTCATTTCTCCAACAGTCAAATGCCTTGAGGTTTGGCATAAGATTGGTCTGATTTTGATCATGAATTCTACCATCCAACTGTCAGTTATCAAGCCAAAAATCAATATTAGTCTAACCAACATCCCAAATGAAATAATCTTCTGCATGTTCTTTAATTTTTAAGTAAGCTCACCCAAATTTTGGAGTCACCCAACTTCTTTAGTACCTTGAGGGGGTGGTTATCCTTGCAATATTTCTTATGCTTGTATTGAGACTACAAAGATTCTTTGGGAAAGCTTCTTGCTTTAAGCACCTCAAGTATGAAATTCCAACTAATAATATCATATGTTTTTTTAAGATCTAGTTTAAAGATTAAATTGCTTCCTCTACAGAGTTTTTCTAAATTAATTAATAATTCGTAAGCTAAAAAGACATTATTTGGTATATTTCTTCCTTTGACAAAAAGCTGATTGATTAGGAGAGTACGTGTAGTTTAGTAATTACTTTAGTAAGTTTGGATCCTGCTAACCAAGATTTTACTGATTAGTTTAGTAATTACATTAGTAAGACTGATTGAGTTGTAATCATCCCATCTAGTTTGACTTTTTATTTGGGAATTATACAGTGCTGGTAGTGGTTGTGAAATATTTTGGAGAGTCCTCCCCTAAGAAAAAACTTTGCACAACCAATTTTACCTCTTGTTTAACAGTATCCCATAACCTCTTATAAAAGTCTGCAACACGTCCATCAAATCCAGTAGCTTTACTACTATCAATGGAGTTCAGAGCCTTCTTGATTTCCTTTTCATTGGGAGGGAGTGAGTTGAAGGTGTCTGGTAACAATTATATAATCTGCAAAAAGTGTTGGATCGGTTTCTTTATGTTCATTATGGGATTGATTCATGAAGCTTGGAAAATAGTTGACAACATTAGTTGCAATCTGCTGAGGATCAGTAATCCAACATCCATTTTCATTTATAACAACATGATAATATTTAGAATTTATGTCATTATCAGTAAACTTGTTATCAACAGCTTTTTGTTGTAAAAACTATTCTTCCAAACTTATGACAATGAGTAACTTGGCATTAGCTTCATGAAGTTCCTGTTCAGTAGCCTCCTCTCTATTCACAGCTTCTACTATGTCTACAACCTGTCGTTCACTTGACTGACTTGAAGACTGAGATTTCCAAAACATTCTCAATTCCATTTCCTTAAAGCATTGGCAAAAATTTTTTGAAGTTGCCAAAGCTTAAACCAATGACTGTCATATATTGTAGTGCACCAAACATAATTCACAACCTCGAAAGTCTTTATGTTCTGACCAAAAATTGAAATAGCCGAAGGGAGATTTCACACTGATGTCTGTAACTAAGATAGTTAGTAAGAGGGGTCTGTGATTAGTTCCTGTCATGTCGGTAACTCATTGAAATTTGCCCACTAGTGTAAACTTACAAGATTTAGTTGGTTAGGTACTTCATTTTCATATACATAGAGTGCAGATTTTCCCCCATTTTTGCTAGCCTTTTTAACCAAAGAGCAATCACATTTACCATCATATGAATCATGAGGAAAAACTAGGTTTTCCACTGATTCACTACCAAAACCAGCATTGATAGATACAACATCAGCAAAAGAAATTTGTTTGGGGACAAAAGGAGAATCAACAGAGGGAGGCAAAGGATGGTTAGGTGCAACCATGAGTAAAGGCACCAATGGAATAATAAACTATTTTAAGGATTTTTAAATTTCGAGTGCTCGGGAACGCCCAAAAGTCCAAAAACCACACAAGAAACTAAAATAACACCAGAGAAACACTTAAAAAGAGCAAGAGAGACAAGAAACAAATCACCAAAGCCATAAAGGGAAGCACAAGAAATCTCAGAATCGAGAGGGAGGCATAGCCAACTCCATTGCCCACACATACATAAATACATACATACATACATACATACATACATACATACATACATACATACATACATACATACATACATACATACATACATACATACATACATACATACATACATACATACATACATACATACATACATACATACATACATATATATATATCTATATATGTATGTATATATAGATATATATATATATAT
>NW_018164962.1:917286-929994 GCF_001263595.1 Phalaenopsis equestris | reverse complement strand
TATATATATATATATATGTATGTATGTATATAAAGCAATTGCATACATACCACCACTTATCTAACATCTAAATTTGCTTTGTATAACACCTACATATGTAATATTACATAAAAAATAACATATGTAAATACAATTTTGTGTATATGCATAAAGTTATAGTACTGAAGTGTTATAAAAATAAATATAAAATTTTAGGTGTTAGATATATAAAGTCTCAAGAATTGGGTGATAGGTGTGTAAATTAACCCATACAAAAATATGTTTAATTAAAACTAAACAAAATTTAAAAGAGGAATTTACATACATACTACCCAACTCTTTTGTATTTACATATTTAGCCCCAAAATTTACTTTACATACTTAGACCATCCAAAAAGTATTATCATTTAAAAAATATGTTTTTTCCATGCAAAGATAAGATGACAAATGCAAAAATTGAAATCGGAGCTAGACATGTACATACATAAGATTTATGTGAGAAAAATAAAAGAAGACAAGATTTAAATGTTAAGTAAATCATCCAATTTGAAAGTCTACGCCATCCAATCGGATCTATCAACATGAATAAGAAAATATTCTTATAATGTCAAACACATTAGAAATAGGCAAATTAATAAAATATTTAAGAAAAGGGCATAAAAATAATTTTAGAAATTTATCGCCGTCCTTCCACCATTTTTGGCTTGCCGTGGCCGTCCGTCCACTAATTAGAAAATTTGGCCCATTTAAAGTTGGGGCAATTACAAACATAGCACTCAAAAGATTGCTACCAAATACTTTTTAATCCATTTTTCAATTTCTCAGTCAAATATCAAATTTCATGACAAAAGACCAAACTCATATTTTTCATTTTTATCAAATCTCAATGGTTTGATCATCGCAAGGGGCTAATCTAAGTCAAATATCCCTTGGAGTGGATATTTGTCAGAAAGGGCTAATCTAAGTCGACTACATCTTACAGAGGACTTCATGCTCTATCAAATATTTTCATATACCATATGTATAATTCGTAACTCAAATTGGTTAAATATCATTATGGAATATAAATGTTTCAAATGTGATTATTTTATAATGAAATCTATTAGCCAAATTACCCTGCCAACGAGCTTTGATCTTAACTACTTCTTTTATGGAGATTATTGGTCAAACCACATAGAAGGATGACTCAAATTATGCCCTTACTGGGATAAATTATTTTGAGTATAAATCTAGTTGTATGTTTAATATGACATTGTCCTTTTGTAAGCGTATGTTAGCAATTAATTTGTTATGTTCGCCAAACAATCACAGAAGGCGGATGAGTTTCTATTTTAGCATTTAAAGGATACAATTTATTTCAATATTTTATGTTTTTTGTATTTAATATTTTGAAGTTTTTTTTAATTTTAGGACAGACTCCTTGGGTTGAAATTTACATTCCACGTGACAATAATCAGAGAATTGATTTGAATGCTTATTTTATAGTTTAATTAGGATTAATGATTTAACCATTTGAAAAATTGTTAGTCATGTCAACTCCAGTCTATGTTAAGAGGAGGATTAGTCTGGCTTAGTGGGAGCTCGATCTTGTCAACCCTGGTCGTTGTAGGGAGGAGATGGGATTGGTCAACATACAAATGCCAAAAAAAGTGTGAATCGTGTTTACTTGTAACAAAGTTCTTTCAATCTCCTATTGTTTTGGTCCTAAAAAAATAAAAATCATTAAAAATACCAATCCTATCAACAAAAAGAAAGAAGCAACATTGTGTGTGCCAACTAGTTAAGGTGGAAATGATCTTAAAAAATATTGCAAAGTATTTGTGATTGAATAGTATTACATTACATTTCTATTTTCACATAATATATTTCGAAAAAAAGAAAATTCAAAACCTACAAAACTCAGATTTATTCCATCAAATACGGACCAATAAAAGTCAATCAAAATCATGGGAAAGCTGCTAAGAAGTTCAATAATGCACAAATGCATTTATAATTGCGAAAAACCTACATAATGAAAAATGATAATTTTCTATAGCACTTATAAGGTTTTCAAAATAAAGCTAGGTTGTAGAAATATTGAAAGCGAAGCGAGAAAACACAAAAGAGAGAAAATGATGGGCATAGGCGAGCTGGGTAAATGGAGGTAGAGTGATGATCGAAGACAATTCTCTATGTTAGGCGAAGAGGAATATGATTGGATGATCCATGCACTGGTCATTTGGATGAAATAAGACAAAAAAAAGACAAAAGAAAAAACAAACAAACCAATTAAAAAAAAAAAAAACTGATTACTTTGTTAGTCTGCCCTCTACTAGAGTCAATTCATAGAAAGATCCGATTCCACAAAACCTCCAACCATCTCGAGGATACTCAAGCCGCTCCTTATAATGGTTCAAGGATTGGCAACCAAGCTTGACCCATGCCGCCCAACCTCAACTAAATAAGACGATCCCATCAACTCGAAGCAAGCTAAGCTTATTCAGCCAAGCCAGAAAGCAGGGGATGATAAACCCTTATATGTAAAATAACAAAAATATCGTAATATGGATCCCTTCCAAATAGGGGCAAGAATATAATGTCATAATTGTATCCTCTCTCATATAAATAAGGAAGCATTTTATGAATAAAACATGATTGATTACTGCTCATTCTCCTCACACACTCTCTCTCCCCTAGTTATTTTTGATATATTTCTTCGGGGCGATTCACTGACAAATTTGGATTCAACAAACTTGTTTAATTTTATATTTCTCTTTCAGCCAAACCAAGAAGATACTGAACTATAAGTTCATATATGTAAACTATCATGTGTGTGTGTGTGTGTGTGTGTGTGTGCGTGGGTGGGCGTGCGTGTGTGTGTATGTGGGCGTGCGTGCACGTTGATCGAGAAGTAAAGAACTTGAATTATTTGACGGTGTTGAGAAACTCAAATATTTCGTTGAATAAAACATCACAAACATTCACAAAGAACATAAGTCATAACGTAAGTGTAGCTCAAATACAAAAGCATGCATCACTTTTCTCACTATTATGTGTGTGTGTGTGGGCGCACGTTGATCAAGAAGTAAAGAACTTGAATTATTTGGCGGTGTTGAGAAACTCAAATATTTCTTTGAATAAAACATTACAAACATTCACAAAGAATATAAGTCATAACCAAATACAAAGACATGCATCACTTTTCTCACTATTTTAATGTTGCTTAAAACAAAGTGCATACTCTCCCTACCAATAACCATTTATTTTCACCTCTATCGAGCATTCAGGTGACCAACTTCTTAATGAAAAAGAGGAGGAATGCTCTGCTCATTCATGAACATGTTAGTAGGATCAACCTGACCCTTCACATAAGCCAATCGCTTGAAGTTACCTTTATAATACCTCTCTCCCCACACTCTCGCCTCCCAATAAGTCGTCTTGTTCCCCTTCACATTCATCCCAATATCCAAATCTCTATAGTTGAGATAAGACGCCCTTGGGTTCTTAGAAACATAAGGTGTCATGAACTCGTAAAACCTCCTCAACCAATCCACATGCCTCTTGCTCACAGCAGCGCCGTCTTCCGACCACCTCTGCGTCAAATAGTGGACGTGAAAAAGGGTTCCTTTCCGATGAGGAAAGGCTGTCTCGGTTTCAGAGATCTCATCCATTCTTCCACCCCACGGATCTAAGATCATTTGGGGTTTTTCTCCTTTCTCGAGGAAACGAGTCAATATTTTGTCCCATGTTTCCAAGGGGATGGTTTGCGTTAAGAAGTCGGATTTGTGCTTGAAGGAGCTGTTGTACGCGGGAGAATATCTCTCAAGTAGGCTGCTCAAAGGCTTTCCGTCGTATCCTGCAAATATAGCAGTCAAAGTTTATTTTGTTCAACAGCTATTATTATAAATTTAAATGCATGTTTTTTTGTTAAACTGAAAGCCATGTTAAACTTGGTTTTGAATTTAGTTTCAGGATAAAGGTGATTTGAATTTAAGTTATTGATTAAGTTTGGAAAAAAAAAGTATGTTTAAAAAATGAAATCGAATTACATTGATATTTAATAAATTTCACCAATTAATTCATTAGCTTAATAAATTTGCTCATCAACTATTTTTAATCACAAGAATCTGCCGACTAAATTTGATCTAATTTATATACTAAAAAAACAAAAAATAAATAAATAAATAAATAAAAAAGCATGACCCTTACTTGCAAAGTAGAGGACCGACTCAATCCAGCTCATCTCTGTGCAATCCTCCGCCTTCAACTCGAGTTCCGGAAAACAATCCTCTATTATGGGAAGAAGCTCATTCTTCTCACCAAGGAACAAGGATTTAAAGGAAACCTGTACTGTTCTGTTCGTCTTATTCCCATCAGAAGATTCGCTATCATTTCCCACAACAGTAAACACCGCCCGGATAAACAGCCTCTTATCCACCTTATAAGCCATTCGCTGCCATTTATCCACAAGCTTCGTCGCTCCCTCCTCCAAATTCTTTGAGATTGTGAAAACTGTTACTTTGCTCGGAACCGCCACAAGCCTCACTTTGTAAGCCACAATCACCCCAAAGCTCACACCTCCTCCCCCTCTGAGCGCCCAGAATAGATCTTCTCCCATGGTTCCTCGATCCTTTATCTCTCCGCTTGCGACGACGATTCGGATGTCTTCCACGTTATCGCTCGATAGCCCGAAGGACCTGCATGATGAAATAGTATGAATAAAACGTCTTATGATTAGCCACAACTTTACTTATTTTTTTTATTCAAAAGTAAGACCTCATTAAAGTCCCCAATCCTCCGCCGCTGAGATGCCCGCCTACGCCTACGGTAGGACCGAGGCCAGCGGGGAATGCGACAGTTCTGCTTTGGTTGGCGATGGCGTAGTAGAGCTCTCCGACAGTGGCGCCGGCATGCACCCAGGCTGTTCCGGAGTGCATATCGATTTTGATGGAAGAGAGGAATTGTAGGTCGATGAGCACGAATGGGCCGGCAAGGATAGACCCTCATATTCAGGGCCGCCGCTTCGGGTGCGGGTAGGAATGTCCAGGCTGCGGGAACAGAGAACGGCTGCTTGGACGTGGTTTTCGATGGTGGGGAGAAAGATGAGAATTGGTTTAGAGGAGTTTAGGAGGGGACGGCGATTGCGGACGGAGGAGAAGAAGAAATGGTTGAAGTAATGGGATTGAGGAGTGAAGTAGAGGTTGGGGGGAACAGAGTGGTTTCGGAGACATTCAACGAACTCGCACTCATCGGGATTAGGGGACTGATCAACGTTAATGCCGCGGGAAGAATATAGAAGGAAGAGGACATTAATGAAAAGGGGGATGAGGACGTCCTTAATCACCATTTTTGTTAATTGTTTATGGGTTTGGGGTGCTTTAACTCCATGAGGGTTTATATAGAAGGGGATTTTGACTAGTTGTTAAGATTGATAAATTATATACTACAGGCTATTTAAAGTTTGAAGATTATCTAAGAAGAGGACATTAATAAATAAATTTAAAATGTTATTGATGCATGGTAGACAATTTGTGGATGTAGAGTAATGTATTATCATCTTAGTGTTGCACGAGAATTTAATATGCGCTCAGGTGAAAAAAATTAACCAGTAATGACTCCAGAAGTTCTTACGTGAAAAAAACCTGTAAAGGGAAAAAATCACGGGATATAACCCAGTTTTAAAAATCCACTATAGATTGATGATTATAGAGACCCTTTGTCCCACAAAGAGGAAAAGCGTTACAAGATTTTCCAAGTTACAACATTGACTGACGGTGTCCGGTCAGTGGTGGTTGACAGTGATTGGTGGTGATCAACGACTGTCAACGAGGGTTGACAGTGATTGACGACTATCAATGGCTGTCAAAGAGATCGATGATGACAGGAGTCGTGTTGGACTTTTGTCTTCTTCTCAAAGCATTAAATTTTTTCTCAAGCCTGAAACTCCCTCATCATGAGAGACGTGAGAGGAGGGACTCTATTCATAATATTCTGAGTGCAATTAATGCAGAAATATAAACCATTTTGATTAGAAAATTTTGAGAGCTTCCATCGATCTAACAACATTTGATGGACATTTGATTGCCTTAGCGATGTCGTAATTGAGCAATCTTGAGCTAGTTGGATTTATCAAGTTGAAACGGTCAATTCGAATATAGGTTTGCTAGATTCAACATTCATTTAACCTTCTAAATATATCAGGAAAATCTCCAGTGGTTTAATAACTTGATCTGAGCTAGATTCAACATTCTCTTTACCTTCTAAAAAAAATGTATGTAATTTTGAATTGAGGCAATTATATACAGGCAAAGCAATGCTATGTACAAATCAAGCACCCTATTTCATCAACTTTTCAAATTCCCACTCAAAAACCTGTGGAGGTAATAATAGAATGTTATCCCATATTCAACGTTTCATCCGATTATATACAGGGCACCCAAAACATTCTTATCTACAAATCAAACTCACTCTTTCATCCATTCTCCAAATTCCCACTCAAACAACAAGTGGTGATAAAAAAACATCATTCCACCTTTTTCATTTTTCTTCGCAAAATTCAAATCACAAATCATAAATCGCAAGTGAGAAATTAGAAGATCACAAATCACAAATATCACATACTTCTCACAACAAAGAAACCCAAAAATCACAAAAAGAAATCCATTCCATCGAAAATGAGCGCATGAATTGCGTATAGAGCACAATAACTAGAGATCAAAGGGAACAGAAAGACGTGAAAGGCAACCACCAAAAAGTGGCACGTGAGAGGCTCGAGAGAAGGGCGAGAAAGATGCAAGAGAGAAACGAGAAAGAGAGAGAGAGAGTGAGGTACCTAGGGTTCGCTTGAACGATTGAGAGAAGCATAGTGCTACCTAGGGCAGAAGAGATCGTGAGAGAGGGATCCACAGGGACAAGAAGGGCAGTGGGGTAATACATACATCAAGAATTGTAGGTCGTGGGGTCAAACTCGCGGCTGCATTTAAAATGAATTATTAATGGTTTAATAGAATAAGCTACAAAGCTGCAACAACCAAATGTCTCATCCAATGTTTTCAAAACGCACCGCACCAAATAAGCTGCACCAAACGGGCCCTTAGTTGTACGTTTAATTTGACAATGTCTCTTTGTGAGCGTAGATTAACACTAGATTTGTTAAGTTCATCAAACACCCATGGAGGGCCGATGAGTTTTTATTGTCAACCTTTAAAGGATACATTTTGTTTTAATATTTTGAAGTCTTTTTTTTATTCTTAGGATAGACTCACTCGGTTAAAATTTACATTCAATACTATAATCATCAAGGAGTTAATTGAAATGCGTATTTTATAGTTCAATTAGGTTTTGATGATTTAACGATCTTGTCAACTCCAATCTAAGAGGAGGATTGGACAGTCTCAGTGGGGGCTCAGTATTGTCAACTGCGATCGTTGTAGGGAGGAAGATTGGATGGGCCAATGGTGCCTAACTTATGATCTTGCCCTATGTGCAAGTCCACTTTCTTAAGAAAGTGCATAATTCTAATATTTTTCAATTTTAACTTTAAAAGATGATATTTTCATAAAACTTAAAAAAAGAAAGATATTTCTTGAGACTGATTTGATTATAACATATATAGAATTAGATCACACAACATTCCTAGATCGCATATTCATAACACTAAAAGCATCAATCATAGCACAAGCGTATTTGAAATTTCAGCCAGCACGGGTCAAATACAGTGCAAATTGTGTTTAGTTGATGAGCAGTAAAGTTGCAATCTTTTAAATAAAAATCACTATACAAACCAGGTCTCATTTGACTGTTTTAAAATATAAATTAAATATTATAAGTATTAAATGTTGTTATCTTTAATCTCTTTTTGTTTAAATTAAATGTTGTTATCTTAGACCCCCTTTTGATATTATCTGTTAAAATTGAAATCTATTTTAAAATCTAATAATTGCAATCAAATAGTAATTTGAACAAATCTATTTTCTTAAAGCCAATTTTTAATTCCAAGCAACAAAGTAAGATCTGAGCATGAAAACTCAAAGTCATAATTAGGGCTGTCAAAACGGCTCGTTGTTCGCGAGCAGCTCGTGTTCGGCACATTCGCTAAGTTAACAAGCCGAACACGAACAACTCGAACTAATATTTGTCCGTTCGTGATTGACTCGTTTTGGCTCGAAATACTACTAATCAATTATATATATATATATATATATATCTTCGATGAGTAGTATTTAAAAAAAAAATTAATTGACTACAAAGCTACAAATATTTATAATCAATTAAAAGCATTAATGAATAAAATAGAATAAAAATTCTTAATTTAGATTCAAATGATGTTTTAAATCTTGCTCCAATCCTTAACTTCTTATGACTACGTGATTAGAGTTGTCAAAACGACTCTTTGTTCCTCAACAGCTCGTATTCGGCTCGCTAAGCAGACGGGCCGAACACGAACATACTTTTTGAGCTCAAAATATAAACGAGCCAAGCTCAGCTCGTGTTCGGCTCATTTACATCCCTAGTCATAATCAACAAAATTGTTAAAATTAATAAGTTTTAAAATATAAATAATTACATTCATAGTTGTCCAAAAATTACTATTTACAAAAATAACGCTCACTTTTATATACCATATATATATATATAATATAACTGGAAATTACTACCCTCCATAAAAAAAGAGCATATTTGAAATCTTACTTTTTCCACATTCTTAATTCTATAAGTAGAGGACCTTTGTTATATTTAAAGAGGTCTCTCAACCCCCATATAAAATGAACTCTCCCTTTTTTTGGGTCACTTGTAACCTTCACATTTAGTGAAATAAAAGGAGACAAAGAGCTCGGGACCACCCATATTTGTCCCTCCACGGAGCTAATCTCTACTTTTATCTCCCCCTTTATCTCGTTCTCTCGAATTTCATACTATATATTTTTGGACACAGTCTATATGACAGATTCCATAAAGCATTTAGATACATGCCACCAAATTGGTAAAAATGTATATATATCTAATATCTACACTTTGCTTTCCATATTCAAACCACCTACAAATGTCATATTACATAAAAAAATAATATTGTTTTGATTTTTTAAAAGTTAAATACAACTTTTTGTATATGCATAAATTTATAGCACTGAAATGTTATAAATATAAATATAAAATTTGAGGTGTTAGAAATATAAAATCATAAGAATTAGGTGATAGGTATGTAAATTTATCTGTACAAAAATATATTTAATAAAAATTAAACAAAATTTAAAACAGAATTTTACACATATACCACCCAACTCTTTTGTATTTACATATTAAACCCCTAAATTTACTTTTTATATTTAGATCATCCAAAAATTATTATCATCTAAAAAATATCATTATTTTAACTTGACAAAAAATGAAATATACTTTTTTCATAGTGAAATAAGATGACACATGCAAAAATTGAAATAGGAGATGGATATGTGCATACATAAGATTTAAGTGAAAAATAAAATAAAATAATAAAAAATAAAAAAAGAGACCATAAGATTTAAGTGTTAATTAAATCTTCCAATTTAAAATTATAATGCACTTTTAAAGTCTATTCCTACTACTCATTGATGAACAGTTTTCAATTCCCATCCAATCGGATCTATCTACTTGAATAAGAAACTATTGTTAAAATGTCAAACATATTAAAAATGAGAGAAATTAATGGAATATTTATGAAAAGGGCATAAAAATGATTTTAGAAAGTTAGTGTCGTCCGTTCGCCATTTCTCGGCTTCTAGCTTGTCGTGGTTGTCTGTCGACTCTGTCCATTGTTCCTCAGGTTGATAATTTTGATTATTAATAGAAGTAAAATTTGTATCAATATTCGTAGCTTAACAATTTTCGAAAGTCCTATTAGCATGAATAGGCTGTTATGTGGATTTGTGAGTCCTCTTTGATGATTTGGTTACTTTAAATGCCGTCCACGCCTTGTCAGATCAAAATTTGGTAAGATTGATCCACAATCTGATTTTGTATGTCGGGCAGGTCTATGAATTTAGCAAGAACAATGACTATCGCTCGAAAATTAATTTTTTATCTAATTTCTTTCGAACCAACTTTCGGTCGGATCGAAATTTGATCGTTTACCATCATATTGATGTTAGGTATGTCGAAGATCATTAAATCCATTAAAACGTCTTTTTCTAATATTATGTACAGTCATAGCTACTCCGAACCTATCACGGGCATATTGTTTTGTAATTTATTTCCAGTTATAAAACCAATCATAGTGATACGCCACCAACAAATTTTCATCATTTAGCACGAATCTCGAGTCATTTGAATAAGAAACGTTCAAATCTTGATAAAAAGTCATCAAGAGCTCCGATTTCAGCAAACTTATAGTCAAATTGACCGGCTCGATAAGACGGACCTAAGGATATAAAAACTAGCACAACTCGAGTCAGATCAAGCCCGTATCAAATCATTAAACAACTCTTGGAAGATTTCTGAAGGCATTTGAAAGGTCAAACGGATGTTGAATCCAACGAGTTCATAGTCGAATTGAGCGTCTCGACAAGACGAATCCAACGAGCCCAATATTGCTCAATTCCAACATCGTTAAGGCACTCAAATGTCCATCAAACGTCGTCCAATCTAGGGAAGCCCTCCGGACCGTCCGATTAAAATGATTCATATTTCTGCATTCATTGCACCTAGAGCACTATAATAGAGCCCCACCCCTCACATGAGAGAAGAGGCTTAAGAGAGAACTTGAGGCTTTGAGAAGGATCTCAAGTCCAAGATCATTCCTGTCATCGTCGATCGACGTCGACCACCACTGTCAGCCTTTATCGACTTTCGTCATCCTCCGTTGAACTCCGTCAAACACCGCTGACTAAACGTCATCAGTCGACTTTGTAACTTGGAAAGCTTGTAACCCTTTCCCGCCTGTGGGACAAGGAGCATTTGTAATTATCAACTTATAGTAGATTTTTATAACTGGGTCAGACCCCGTGGTTTTTCCCCTTTACGGGTTTTCCACGTAAAAACTTCTGGTGTTATCGCAGCTTGATTGATTTTCATCTGAGTGTGTGTTGAATCCTCGTGCAATGCTAAGACGATAATTCATTACTCTATTGCCATGAATTTTCTATCACGCATCAGTTTGGCGTCGTCTGTGGGAAAGTTTCAATCATATAACTAAAGTACTTACGCGATCTACTACACGGCCATCAGACACAATGTTCGTGACAATGGAGCATCCCGCTCCAACACCCATCGTTCCAGGGATCAGTCACGAAGCCAAGGGCAACATGCTTCTTCATCTTCCCGCCCTGGAAGACGCTATCCCGCCAATGAAGGTGTTTCGGGTCCTTCAATAGAAGATCAAATGCGTAGAATGGAGGAGTCTCAACTAGAGATCCTACAGCTCCTACGCGGGGCTCATCAGCCACTGCCTATACCATTGGATGAAATTCGTTTACCATTAACTCCGCGACTTACTAGAAACATACCACTCAGAGGAATTCATGCCAACCTGCCTCCTCAATAAGGAACACATCCCCTGTCAGGTAGTGATGCTGAACTCCTAGATACAGTAAGTTCCACTCATCCATCTCGAGCAGCTCACCCGACATCGCCACATCTTCCTGTCATTCCAGATAATGTCATTTGTAATGAACTACGACGCCTTGTCCGGGAAGAGTTCCCCTTAGCGAAAAAAGATCGCTTCTAAGCTCACCGTAACATCCATGAATCTTCTCCCTTAGCGAATGTGGTCCTCCAACACTCCATCCCAACAAGCTTTAAGCTTCCGAGCATCGATACATATGAAGGGACAACCGACCCTTACGAGCATATTGATTATTATCGAACTATCATGCACATTCAGCGTGCCTCTGATGCGCTTCTGTGTCAAGTGTTTCCGGCTACTCTTAAAGGACAAGCTCGAACTTGGTTCTACTCTCTGCCGGGGGACACTATAAACACCTCCAAGCTTGCCAACTATTTGTAGAGTAGCTCATAGCAAGTCGACGAATCATCAAGGATTCATCTCATCTCTCACATCTCTCGTCTCTCGGGAATTCGTCAAAGTGAAGGAGAGTCACTCAAAAACTACTTCCGCAGGTTTTCTACTAAAGCCCGTCAAATTCCAGGGGTAGATCCAGAGTTATTTAGGGAGGTTTTCCTTGGGGGGCTTCACCCAGGACCCTTCTACTCATCACTAATGCGGGAGACAGTTCGTTCTTATGCCGCCCTTGTCCATCGTATTGAGGCCCAATTCACTGCAAACGAGGCTATCAGTCCACATAAGGAACAATTTGAGAAATTTAAGGGAAAGCACAAAGGTAACACTAGAGATAATAATAAATCATCGCAACGGAGAAAGTCTGAACAACAGAGGAATCGCGACATACTTCCTCAACCTTCAGGTCAACGAACTGAATATCGATCCAAGAAAGAGTATACACCACTCAACACATCACTTGCTAAATGACTATCAAAGATGAGCAAGTCGTTCAGTGGCCTCACGTCCTAAAACCTAACTCAGGGAATCAAGAACAATACTGTCATTTTCATCAAAATCGTGGTCACTCCACTGAAGCGTGTAAGCAGCTTGTCGGCACTAATTTTGGTGTGGGGTTTGCCCGTAAGAAGCTGTCGGTCATCGGAATTGAAATCCCGTTGCCTGCTTCGGAAGGACGTTTTTTAAAAAATTTAGTTTTGAAAAAGATGAAGTCAAACTGACCCCATAATTTTCATAGTTTAGATGAAAGAGCGCTT
>NW_018164962.1:909002-910390 GCF_001263595.1 Phalaenopsis equestris | reverse complement strand
AAGAGTTTTGAATTTCTAATAGTGGGGTGCCTCTTCTAGTTTTCTAAGACTAGTCAATAGGAAAGTCCTATGGCTAGACCTAGGCTACTAAAGAAGTTTTCTAGACCTCAACCAAAAGTGAGGTCAACACAGCTCAAGGAAGAGATTGAAAGGTTAATTAAACAGGGATATCTTGGTCGATTTGTACAAAACAAACCAGCTGGTATCGATAATGCTCCTACTGGGGGGGCAACATACAACAAGTCAGCAACATGGGGGTCACCGAGTCATAGGAGAAATTCAAACAATTGTTGGAGGCCCATCGCTGATTGATCAAGTCCTTGTCACTGTACCTGGTGAACCAATGCAGAAGAAATTGCGCCTCGAGCTTATAAATTTTGATGATTCCAATTTGGAAGGAGTTCAAGTCCCTCACCAAGATCCTCTCATTATTAGCGCAGGAATTGGTGAGCCCTGCTATAACTTAAAAAAAATCTTAATCGACAATGAGAGCTCTGTCGATGTCTTGTTCTATTCAACTTTCCTCAGTTTGGGATTAACAAGGGAAAGATTTCAACCTGCATCCTTCGGTTTCTAACTTTTTCTCTGGATCTCAGCAGAACGAGGTTCTCTAGCTGTCATCATTTCAGTAACGTTTCACCGCGACGCTTCACAACAACGATTCGCCGCAACACTTTGCCACAACATCTCGACGCGACGTTTTACCGCAACACTTTGCTGCAACTCTTCGCCGCAAATCTGCACCGTAACGTTTCGCCGCTATTATGCACCGCGACGCTTCGCCGCAATTATGCACCGCGACGCTTCACCACAAATCTGCACTGCAACGCTTCGCTGCAACTCTTAGCCGCAATTCTGCACCACAACTCTTCACCGCTACGCATGACGATTTTCTTCTTCAGAGAAATCCTGGATCAGCTGAGGACTCCACCTCTACCCTCTCCTCTAGGCCCTTATTTATAGGATGAAAAAGAATTTAAATTATTAAATGCTAATGATTAAAATAATTAAAATATCATTCAGCCACAGCCTCCTCCGCTTCCATTTCCGGCTGGCTCCTCCGCCTCCACTTCCCGCTGTTCAGCTCCAGCCTTTTCCGTCTCCTATATATAATATATATATATATATAGCTCGGTCCGTCCACCTCGGCTCCCCAGCCCTACGATTTCGCTTCGCATTTATCGTGTTCGCATTCCCTGTTCGCATTCCCGTTATTTCGTTTCGCATGGTATTCACATGGATTATCAAAGCCCGTAAATGCTTATGGGAGCATTTTAAAAAAATTTCCAAACATTTTGTCAGAGTAAATAAATGCTTACAGGCATTTGGAAATTTTTCCGAACATAAATTTCCAAACATTGCGTGTGTGAATATATATATATATATAT
>NW_018164962.1:878897-908969 GCF_001263595.1 Phalaenopsis equestris | reverse complement strand
TATATATATATATATATATATATACATATATATATATATTTGGACGATGAAATTGGGCTCGTAAAAAACTAGGGTCATCTAGCACGAATCTCGAGACATTTGAATAAGAAACGTTCAAATCTTGATAAAAAATCATCCAGAGCTCTGATTTCAACAAACTTATAGTCAAACTAACCGGCTCAATAAGACAGACCTAAGGATATAAAAACTAGCACAACCCGAGTCAGATCATGCCTGGATCAAATCATTAAACCACTATTGGAGGATTTCTGAAGGCATTTGAAATGTCAACAGATGTCAAATCCAGCGAGTTCATAGTTGAATCAAGCGTCTCAGCAAGACGAATCCAACAAGCCCAATATTGCTCAATTCTGACATCGTTAAGACACTCAAATGTCCATCAAGCACAGTCCGATCGAGGGAAACTCTCCGGACAGTCGGATTAAAATGATTCATATTCTTGCATTAATTGCACCTAGAACACTATAAATAGAGCCCCACACCTCACATGAGGGAAGAGACTTAAGAGAGAACTTGAGGCTTTGAGAAGGAGCTCAAGAACTCCCTCCCGCCCATCGTCGATCGCCATCGACTACCACTGACCGTCGACCACCATCGCCGACCTTCATTGACTTTCGTCATCCTCCGCTGACCTCCGTCGACCACCGCTGACTAAACGTCATCAGTCGACGTTGTAACTTAGAAAGCTAGTAATCATTTCCCGCCTGTGGGACAAGGGACATTTGTAATCATCAACTTATAGTGGATTTTTACAACTTGGGCGAGATTCCGTGGTTTTTCCCATACGGATTTTCCGCGTAAAAACTTCTGGTGTTATCACAACTTTGTTATCACAGCTTGATTGATTTTCATCTGAGTGTGTGTTGAATCCTCGTGCAATGCTAAGACGATAATCCTTTACTCTACCACCGTGAATTTTCTAGCACGCATCACATAGAATAATGTATTATCGTCCCTGCAGCCCCTTATGTGATTAATTGCACATCTCGAAATATTATATTATGTAAAAGTTGTCATTGTTTCTTTCAATGTGAAATCTATTTTTCATTCTCAAAAGAGAAATTCTCTTCAAAATCTAATTTGTCAGTTCAAAATGAAAATTTACTTCTAAATTTAATTTTCTTTGTTGCAATTTTTATTTTGGCAATATAAATTACATTTCGAAGTAAATTTCTATTTTGGAACTAACAAATTAGATTTTGACAATGATAAATAGACTTCACAATGGAGGATGCAGTGGCAACTCTTTTACCATATGAAATATTTACTTCTAAGAACATATTTCAAGGTGTGCAATTAATCTCATATGAGGTTTGCGGAGACAAGAATGATTAGATTAATGATTGGCTTGTTGTTGAAAAATGACGACAATAAAATGAAAAACTGGAACAAGAATTTCATAAAACAGAGATAAGCAGGCACACATATAAAGGAACCGTAAAAATCCGAAGAATACTTGTTGGATTGGGAATTAAAAAGGCAACAGATGGTCTCAATATTTGGTTTTTGTTTCAACCAAGGAACCGCAGAAGAAAGGAATTTGGTTTTGGCTTCTCCTGTATCCCGTAAGCTTCTTCTAATTGCGATATAAAGCAACCTTTTTTTTTCTTTGGATTTCCTCACTTCAGGCGGGGCTTACGGTGGAGAGAGAGAGAGAGAGAGAGAAAGTGAGACTCTTTATTGTAATCATTGAGTGCTCAACGACAGTGTAATTCCTCAGCTAATAAAATCTTTTACAATTTCGTGAATGTAAACAATTCGTCGAACCACGTAATCTGTGTAATTCTCTGTTTTCTGGTTTGCAAATTTTCTCGATCTAATTTTAATTTTATTGTCGCCGTTTTTCATAACAATTTGTATCAGAGACGTGGTTATGGATCTAAGTAATAACGATGGTCAGAGACGAAGTGATGGTATCGGGGATCGGGAAGTTTAATGTCACAAATTTTGGTTATTGGATGATGCAGATATCTCTTTGGGAAGAAACTTCATCTTCCATTCATAATCAATTTTTCATCTTTGATTTTAAATACGACATTAAATTTCCTTCTATACTTTATAACAACATGGTAATATTTAAAATTTATGTCACCATCAGTAAGCCTGCTATCAACAGCTTTTTGTTGTAAAAATTGTTCTTCCAAACTTATGGCAATGAGTAACTTGGCATTAGTTTCATGGAGTTCCAAATTAGTAGTCTCCCCTCTATTCACAACTTCTTCTTTGTATACAAGTTGTTCACTTGAGTGACTTGATGACTGAGATTTCCAAAACATTCCCAATTCCATTTCTTCAAAGCATTGGCAATAATTTTTTGAAGTTGTCAAAGCCTATACGAATGACTGTCATATATTTCAGTGCACCAAACATTCTTCAAAACCTCTTAAAAGTCTTTTTGTTCTGACAAAATATTGAAATAACTGAAGGGAGATTTCACACTGATGTTTATAAATAAGATAGCTAGTAAGAGGCGTTTGTGATGAGAGCCTGTCATTGAGAGTTGTTTTACTATAGAGTGAGTAAAGTTGTCCATCCAATGCTTGCTTACCAAGAGTTTATCCAACCTCTCATAGTTATTACCTTTTTTACAGGTAAAAGGGGGACCATGGAAACCTAGATCAAACAGTCCAGCTGCCTTTATGTTAGCAAAGAAAGTCATAATGCTATTTAAATCAGATGTTCTCCCACCTTTCGTCTCAATAGGAGATGTAATACTATTGAAATCACCTCCAAGAAGCCAGCTGTTATACATATTAGTATTGATTAGTGTTAAATTAGACCATAGTCCAACTTTGTCTCTACTGTTACAACCTGCATAAATAAAAGTAGCATAACCTGTTACATGTTCAGTCTTGAACCCAATATGAACAAATTGGGTATGATTTATAATAGCATTCCAATTCATCTCTTTTCTACAAAAAAGCCAATTTTTTTAATTTATATTTGCATAATGGTTCAAACCATGAAATGCTTTGAGATTCTGTTTCTAGTATTTATGCACCATTGGTTCAAGAATTGTCATGCACCGAAAGTTGTAAACCCTGTTAAGTTTTTTTCAGTCTATTGATGGAACCAAGGTTGATTATTCCCCTAATGTTTCATCATAGAAAATTAATCATGATGAGTAGATTTACCTGCTCTAGTAAGTCTATAGAAGGAATTTGACATACGATTATATGAGGACCCCACGGTAACAATGATATTCTTCTCTTATAAACTTCTCAGCTCTAGGCTTCCTCTCTTTCTCCTTCTAACTTTCTGCACTGGTCAATTAGCTTCAATGATCTATCTCATATCATAAAGGGAATCTCCATCCACAATGGAATTAACATTCAAATTCTCTGTTGAAGGGTATTCCTTAGCAGTTGGGACAATGAAAACACCCTCTAATGCATCAAGAACTTCTTCTGCTATTTGTTGTTGGCTTATTTGTACATTTTCCTTTGTCAAATTTAGTTCATTTTCTTAGGCATGTTGTTGTTTAGTAGGTGTGTCGCTAGTCACAATATTTGTCTCCAGCTCTAATAGTTCATTAAGTTCCTTCTCCTTTAGTTGGGGTTCTATAACTTGGCTATTATCAGGAGCATTTGTTGCAAGCTCATTATCAACTAACTCTCGAGTAAGGTTTTGATCATTCTCCATTGCATCTTGGTGGATAGGAGAATTAGACCTTAACTCAAAGTGTAGACTGAAACACTTCTCTGAGGCGTGTCAAAACATTTTGCAGTTTCCACAATAAAAAGGCTTTTGTTCCATGATGACTAGCTGTCAATATCTATTGTCTGTTGTTCCAATCCAAATTTCCTCAACATCAGGTAAGGTTATGTCTCTTTCAATCAAGATTCTTGCAACTGATGGTCATGTAAGGTTAAAAGTTGGGTCTACCTAAAATAGCTCCAAGTGAGTATATAATTTGGTGGTTGAATAGATGTAGTTTAAGGTTAGGGAATCTGAACAAAATTGGTATTATTGGCGGTTCTTGGCTTGGATCAAAATCAGTTGACCATTTAAGAAGTTTCATATATCTTCCTTTAATCTTCATGTACTTTTTTGGAAAAAATTCATGCATAATCTTACTACTTTTGAAGCTGAATCATAACATGCTTCCTATCAAAAAAAACCAACCTTCCATCCTCCTAAAACTTTGAGTTCTTCAAATATTTTTCTAATAAGATCCATTTTTGGGTTACCCAATTCAAATTTGCTCACTAGTGTAAACTTACATGACTCAATTAGGTTAGATACTCCATTTTTAGATATACAGAGCGCAGACCCCCCTTTATAACTTTCGCCGCCACCCCCCCCCCCCCCCCCCCCCTTTAAGCTAGCCTTTTTAACCAAAGAGCAATCACCTTTACCTTCATATGAATCGTGATAGCATTGAGGAATAAGTAGGTTTTCCACTGATCCACTATCAAAACCAGCATTGTTAGATACAACATCAGCAAAAAAAACTTTTTTTGGGGCCAAAAGAACCATCAACAGAGGGAGGCAAAGGATGGTTAGGTGCAACCATGAGTAAAGACACCAATGGAACAACAAATTATATTAAGGATTTTTAAATTTTGAGAGCTCGGGAACACCCAAAGGTTCAAAAACCACACTAGCAACAAAAATAGCACCAAAGAAACACTTAAAAAGGCAGGAGAGGTAGAAAACACATCTCCAAAGCTATGAAGGGAAGCATAAGAACCCTCAGAATAGGGAGGGAGGTGCCGCCAGCTCCATTGGCCACACATATATACATACATACATATACATATATACATACATACATACATATATATATATACATACATTATATATATATATACATATATATATATATAAAGCATTTGCGTACATACCGCCATATATTTAATATCTGAATTTTCTTTTTATACTCATACCATCTACATATGTAATATTACATTAAGAAAATAACATTATCTTGACTTTTAAGAAGTCAAATACATTTTTGCATGTACACATAAATTTATAGCACCGAAATGTTATAAATATAAATATAAAAATTTAGGTGTTAGATATATAAAGTCATAAGAATTGGTGATAGGTATGTAAATTTACCTATACAAAAATATATTTAATAAAAACTAAAAAATTTAAAAGAGGAATTTACATACATGCCAGCAACTCTTTTCTATTTACATATTTAACACCTAAATTTACTTTATATATTTAGACCATCCAAAAATGATTATCATTTAAAAAATACCACTATTTTAATTCTTTAAAAAAAAGCAATACACTTTTCTAAGATGTCACATGCAAAAATTTAAATAAGAGCTAGATACGTACATACATAACATTTAAGTGAGAAAAATTAAAAAATAAAAATAAAAGAACACAAGATTTAAGTGTTTAGTAAATCTTCCAATTTTAAAGTCTATTCCAACTACTCATGGATGAACTGTTTTCAATTCACATCCAATCAGATAGTTTGGGGCAGCTGCAACCTATTGAATAATTTGCTGGTACACTGATTAAAAATAATCTACTGATAAGTTAGGTTCGGTGGCTATTACAAATTTTTATTTTTTGGGAAAAGTCAAACCGCAGCTAGAAAGCTGTCACCACACCTAGATAGATGTGATGTGAAACGCTGTTTTCCGCATTTTAAAAACTCATAAGTTGCAAAAACACAATTTACCCAAATAGTCCAGGTGTCAAATAAATTGCCCCAAATGAATAAGAAAATATTCTTAAATGTCAAACATATTAAAAATGAGCGAAATTAATAAAGTATTTATGAAAATGACATAAAAATGATTTTAGAACTTTAGCGGCGTCCGTACACTATTCCTCGTGTTGATAATTTTGATGATAGATAAATAATGAAGAAAAAATAATTCATCAAATTAATTCTAAATGTCCAGCCATAAAGAATAAGGTCGTTGTGTTAAAGCGGATTAATGATGTTTGAGAGAGAGTTAAAATCATAAAATTAAAAAAAATATATAAAATTTGGCCCAGTTAAAGTCGGGGCAATTATATACACAGGACCCAAAACATTGCTATTTACAAATCTAACATCCTCTTTCATCTATTTTTCAATTTCTCTGTCAAATATCAAAATTCATGATAAAAGACCAACTCATATTTTTCATTTTTAACAAATCTCAATGGTTTAATCTTCACACGTGTAAATACATTGATTTGATAGTTCAAAAATTTTATATTGACGTTCTATTTTACAAAAAACAATGTTTCTGATGCTATGTATGTAATTGTCAAAGTTTTGTCACTAATCAAAATCATAGATTATAAATAAAACCATTCCTCAGGATAAAAAAAAAAAGTGCTCATAAATTATAGTATATTCAAACTGTGGAATTTGAAATTGTGATTTCGATACATTGTTTTTATTATTTCGTCGTGGCTCCTTGTATGCTTACGCAAAAGAAGTGGTCGACTCAATCTAACAGAAGGATCCTTATTAATAGCCGTGAGTTGCTTTGTATAGAGAAATCATGTAGCCTTGGAGTGGATATATGTCAAAAGAGAGTAATCTAAGTCGACCATAACTTACAGAGGGCTTCATGCTCTATCAAATATATTTATATACCTGATTCATTTCTCAAATTAGTAAAATATCATTGGAGAATATAGAAGTTGCAGATTTGACTATTTTATAATGAAATATGTTAGCCAAAGCACCCTACCAAGAAGCTCAGATCTGAATTGCTTTTATGAATCATATTGGCTTTTATGAATCATATTGGTCAAATCTCATGAAAAGATAACTTGACCTTGCCCTTACTAGGACATATTATTTTAAGTATAAATTTAGTTATACATTTAATATGACATTGTCGCTTTGTGAGCGTGTGTTAATAATTGATTTATTGCGTTCGCCAAACAATCACGGTGGGCGGATGAGTTTTTATTTTTAGATACATTTTATTTCAATATTTTATTTTTTCTATTTAAAATTTTAAAGTATGTTTAATTTTAGGATAAACTCCTTCGGTTGAAATTTACATTCAATGTGATAATAATCATGGGGTTGATTGGAATGCTTATTTTATAGTTTAATTAGGATTAATGATTTAATCATTCGAAAAATGGTTATTCATGTCACCTCCAGTCTATGTTAAGAGGTAAATTGGACTGGCTCAGTGGGGGCTCGTTCTTGTCAACTCTCATCATTTTAGGGAGAAAGATTGGATTAGTCAACATACACGCACCAAAAAAAGTGTGAATTGTGTTTAGTTGACGAGTTGTAAAGTTGCTTCAATCTTTTATAGTTTTATTCTTAAAAATAGAAATTATCATAAATACTAATCCTAGCAACAACAAAAATAAAATCAATATTGTACCTGCTAACTGGTTACGTTGAAAATGATCTTAAGAATTATTGTAAAATTCTTAAGATGGAATAGTACTACATTACATTTATTTTTTCACATCAATATTTAAAAAATAGAAAACTCGGATTTACTTCATAAAATTTAGATCGATAAAATTCAATCAAAATCATGGGAACTCTGCTAAGAAGTTCAAAAATGCAAAAATGCACTTATAATTGGAAAAAACTTACATGATGAAAATTAATAATTTTTATAGCACTTATATGATTTTCGAGATAAAACTAGGTTGCATAAATATTGAGAGCGAAGCGAGTAAACACAATAGAGAGAAAATGATGGGCATAGGTGAGCTGGCTAAATGGAGGTAGAGTGATGATAGAAAACATTTCTCTATGTTAGGCGGAGAGGAATATAATTGGCTCAATGGGGGCTCATTCTTGTCAACTCACGTCAACATGCATGTGTCTAAAAAAGTGTGAATTTTGTGACTTGACGAGTTGTAAAGTTGCTTCAATCTTTTATAGTTTTCATCCTAAAAAAATAGAAATCATCATAAATACTAATCCTAGAAACAAACAAAATAAAATCAACATTGTGTGTGCCAACTAGTTAAGTTGGAAATGATCTTAAGAATTATTGTAAAGTTCTTATGATGGAATAGTACTACATTACAAGTCTATTTTCACATAAATATTTCAAAAATAGAAAACTCAGATCTACTTCATCAAATTTAGATCGATGAAATTCAATTAAAATCATGGGAACTCCGTTAAGAGGTTCAGTAAGGCAAAAATGCATTTATAATTGGAAAAAACCTACATAATGAAAAATAATAATTTTTATAGCACTTATATGGTTTTCAAAATAAAGCTATGTTGCAGAAATATTGAGAGCGAAGCGAGCAAACACAAAAGAGAGAAATGATGGGCATAGGTGAACTGGCTAAATGGAGGTAAAGTGATGATCGAATACATTTCTCTATATTAGGCGGACAGGAATACGGCTGAATGATCCATGCACTGGTCATTTGGCCTAAAATAATGCAAAAGAGAAACCAAACTAACCACTACAAAAAAAAAAAGGGACAACCTGATTAAGATCCAATTCCACAAAACCAAACTAACCACTAAAAAAAAGGACAACCATCATAATATGAATCCCTTCCAAACTGGGGCAAAAATATAATATCATCATTGCATCGTCTCTTGTATAAATAGGGAAACATTTTATGAGTAAGACATGATTGATTACTGTTCATTTGTTTTATAAAAATGATGATGTTATTCTCTTGAGTGTGATTATTTATCTTTTACCCCGCGCAATTATTTACGCTATATTCCTTGAGTGTGATTCACGTATAAATTTAGATTCAACAAACTTGTTTAAGTTTATATTTCTCTTGTCGAGCCAAGAAGAAGATAAACGATAAGCCCATATATATAAAATATCAAAAATATCATAATATGAATCATTATCAAATATGGGCAAAAATGTAATAACTTCATTGTACCCTATTACTTATAAATAGTGGAAATATTTTATGAATAATACATGATTTATTATAGTGCATACTTCGCCTCTCTCTTTCTCTCTCTTGATTTCTTCTTATTTACACTCTATTTATTGAGAATTATTTACGGACAAATTTAAAACTTAAAAAATTTCCTTAAGTTTATATTTCTCGTCCAAAGTTACTAATTGGATTTTCCACATTCACAAATAAAAACTTAATGAACTAATTTAGATTGATTATCAACACAACACTATGATCTGTGTGTGTGTGTGTGTGTGTGTGTGTGTGTGTGTGTGTGTGTGTGTGTGTGTGTGTGTGTGTGTGTGTGGATGATGATCGAGAAGTGAGAACTTAAATTATTTAACGGTGCTGAGAAACTCAAATATTTCTTTGGATAAAACATCACAAACATTCACAAAGAGCATAAGTCATAACGTAAGAGTAGCTCAAATACATCACTTTCCTCACTATTTTAATGTCGCTTAAAACAAAGTGCATAGTCTCCCTGCCCATAACCATTTTTTTTCACCTCTATGGAGCATTCAGGTGACCAACTACTTAATGAAAAAGACTTAATGAAAAAGAGGAGGAATAATGCTCTGCTCATTCATGAACATGTTAGTAGGATCCACCTCGCCCTTCACATAAGCCAATCGCTTGAAGTTACCTTTATAATATCTCTCTCCCCACACTCTCGCCTCCCAGTAAGTCGTCTTGTTCCCCTTCACATTCGTCCCAATATCCAAATCTCTATAGTTGAGATAAGCCGCCCTTGGATTCTTAGAAACATAAGGTGTCATGAACTCGTAAAACCTCCTCAACCATTCCACATGCCTCTTGCTCACTGCAGTGTCGTCTTCCGACCACCTCTCCGTCAAATAGTGGACGTTAAAAAGGCTTCCTTTCCGATGAGGAAATGCTGTCTCGGTTTCAGAGATTTCATCCATTCTCCCACCCCACGGATCTAACATCAGTGTGGGTTGCTCTCCTTTCTCGAGGAAACGACTCAGTATTCTGTCCCAAGATTCCAAGGGGATGGTTTGTGTTAAGAAGTCGGATTTGTGCTTGAAGGAGCTGTTGAACACCGGAGAATATCTCTCTAGTAGGCTGCTCAAAGGCTTTCCTTCGTATCCTGCAAATTTTCCGGAGTCAGGGTTTATTTTGTTTAACAACTATTATTTTAATGTTAACGCTAATCCTAGTGTTTTATTAAAGAGTGCGCATAAGTTGATTTAAACTGAGAGCTATGTTAAATTTGGTTTTGAATTTAGTTTCAGATTAAAGGTGATTTGAATTTAAGTTATTGATTCACTTTGGAAAAAAATTTATGTCTAAAATAAGAAACTAAATCATTTTGATATTTAATCGATTTTACCAATTAATTAATTAATTTAATAAATTTGCTCATCAATCTATTTGAACTGACCAAATGGATATCTTTTAAGTAGAACTTCAAAATTTTATTCAATCAAAATCAAACAAAAATATATTACAGCATGATTAAATTTGTGAATCGATTTTATTAATCAACTTAATTGATTTAGTAAATCTAACAACCGGTTCAAACTAGCTACGTCAATTAAGTATTAATCTGTAAATGAGATTTCGATCGCGCAAAACATTGCCGGACTGATCATTTTCTTTAATTTCCCAACTTTTCCCAACTAGTTTTAATCACAAGAAATCTGCCGGCTAAACTTGATCGATATTATGTAAAAAAAAAGAAAAATTTAAAGGGACCGCACTTACGTGCGAAGTAGAGGACCGACTCAATCCAGCTCATCTCTGTACAATCCTCCGCCTTCAACTTGAGTTCCGGAAAAGAATCCTCCATTACGCGAAGAAGCCCATTCGTCTCACCAAGGAACAAGGATTTAAAGGAAACCTGTACTGTTCTGTTCGTCTTATTCCCATCATCTGTTTCCCTATCATCTCCCAAAACCGTAAACACCGCCTGGATAAACAGCCTCTTATCCACCCTATAAGCCATGTGCTGCCATTTGTCCACAAGCTTCGTCGCTCCCTCCTCCAAAGTTTTTGAGATTGTGAAAACAGTTACCTTACTCGGAACCCCCACAAGCCTCACCTTGTAAGCTAGAATCACCCCAAAGCTCGCGCCTCCTCCCCCTCTCAGCGCCCAGAATAGATCTTCTCCCATCGTTTCTCGATCCTTTATCTCTCCGCTTGCCACGACGATTCGGATGTCTTCTACGTTATCGCTCGCTAACCCGAAGAACCTGCTTAATGAAATAGTATGAATTAAATATCTCATGATTAGCAACAAATTTACTTTTTTTATTCAAAATTAAGACCTCGTTAAAGTCCCCAATCCTCCGCCGCTGAGATGCCCGCCAACGCCTACGGTGGGACAGAGGCCGGCGGGGAAGGCGACAGTTCTGCTATGGTTGGCGATGGCGTAGTAGAGCTCGCCGAGAGTAGTGCCGGCATGCACCCAGGCTGTGCTGGAGTGCATATCGATGTTGATGGAAGAGAGGAATTGGAGGTCGACGAGCACGAATCGACCGGAGGTGGAAGCGTAGGATAGACCCTCATAGTCATGGATGCGAATGCCCAGGCTGCGGGAACAGAGAACAGCGGCTTGGACGTGGTTGTCGATGGTGGGGAGAAAGAGTAGAAGTGGTTTAGAGGAGTTTAGGAGGGGGCGGCGATTGCGGACGGAGGAGAAGAAGAAATGTCTGTAGAAACGGGATTGAGGAGTGAAGTAGAGGTTGGGGGGAACAGAGTGGTTGTGGAGGCATTCCACGTACTCGTACTCGTCGAGATTAGGGGGCTGAGCAACGTTAATGGCGAGGGAAGAAAGTACAAGGAAGAGGAGATTAATGAAGAGGGGGATGAGGAGGTCCTTCATCCCCATTTTTCTTAATGGCTTATGGGTTTGGGGTGCATTAATTCCCGGCGGGTTTATATAGAAGGGGACGTCGACTACTCGTTAAAATTGATATGAATTATATAGTACGGGCCATTTAAAGTTTGATGATTATTTAAGTTATAAATAAATTTAAAACGTTATGAGTTCTAATCCAGATCCAAAATAATAAGTGTGAGGCCGGATTTCGTAAGAGGTCTAGTAAATGAGTTTGGACATTGCCAGATCCAAAATAATAAGTGTGAGGCTGGATTTAGGTCTAGTAACGTGAGCCAGATCTAAAAAATTATTAGGTGCCGAGTGTATATGTTATTCTATATTCTGACTCAATATTTCCGGCGTTCCACTAATAAATGGTGAACTTTTTCGATGTGAACCCATTACATTGAAAAACATTTCAAAACATTTTAACCTCTCTTTTTGCCCTTTTTAGGGGTCCCACGTTTTTTCTACTTTATTTTTCTTATTTCTCACTCTCGGAATCCTATTTGCTTTTGGAACCGTCTTCGACACTCCTTGATTGTTCCTGAGCCAACATTGCTTATGTTTTAGGGGTTCACATACAAGTAGGGCTATAAATGAACTAATGTACTCCATCAACAACTCAAATTCAAATCGATCAAGGCTCGATCATGTTCGTTCAAATTAGTAAATAAACAAACTTGAACAATTTTTAAAAGCTTGAAGCTTAAATGAACTAAACATAAACATAACCGAACTGTTCATTTATGTTCACAAGCAAACTCATTTGTTATTTAATAAGTAACTTGATAAATATTTAATAATAAACTCGATGATAGCTCACATTATATAAAATATAATATTTAAATAAATTTATTTAATTTTATATTTAAAAGTAATATATTATTATTTTAATAATATTTTTAGATTAATTATTAATTATATATTTATTTTATTAAATTTTAGGTGTTAGATGTGAAATTATTTAAGAGTTATGTGTTATGTATAAAATGCCCCTTACAATTAACTTTAGACCACCACAAACCTCATTTTCCCACTGATCTCTCGTAGTTTCGTCTCTCCTGATTTTGCCAGAAACATATGAAATCCTGAGTCGTTGGGGCATATAAGTAACAAAGGTACCAACGAGATTGTAGCATGCAAGGATTTTTAAAACTCTAGTCTCTGATATATCTCTCATCTCCGTTATGCTCCTAAGTCATACATGATTAACCCACTTATTTTTCATCCTTCCTCGCACCTCACTTCATGCGCTTCAACGTCTTTAAATCTTATAATTCCTCTTCAAATTTCATTTTCTAGATCTGAGATTTAAGTCAAAAAAGATGAGAAATGGGATTTAAGATCTTGTATAGTTTATAGTTGTTTTTTTGTTGTTTAGAAAATATCTGTATTTTAAGACAAACTGAAGGAGAAACGTGATTTAAGACCATTTAAAGCATTATTTTTCATTTTTTGTTGATTGGTAGGATTTAGGTTAAATTATTTTTTAAAATTTTTATATGAAAATCTAGATACTCGTTTGAATTTTTAGCTCATTTAAAAACCCGTTCACTTGTCATAAACAAATCAAGTTCAAACATTGAAAAAAATAAACAAGTCAAGATTGAACAATATGTGAAGCTCGATACAAGTTTAAGCCGAACATGAACAACTTATAATTATACCAAGCCGAGCAATGATACAGCTCGACTCAACTTCAATACAACCCTACATACAAGAAGGTAGATGTTCATTTCGTACGTTAAACCTTTTGGCTATAATGTGTTGTGCAACATGTGGACACGACTACTACATGTAATACAACCATGTTGTAACCAATATATCGACATTCCTAGTAATTTTGTGATCAAAATATCTTGCCCTAATTCAAGGTCATTCAAATAAATTATTTTATGCCCGGGAAAACACGAATCTGGAGGCTTCCAATATATGAAATCGATATTTGGCAGAGACCCAAATATCGATTTCCCATGTGCAATCCGGCCCCATGTTGAGAGCCCGCGCCATGTGCTTATAATTCGACCCCCCACGCACCACGGTAGAGATCGAACTCTTGCTAGAGGGGACTTACAGTGACCCTGCCTACCAACTGGACAAGGAATGTCACACACACACACACACACACACACACACACACACACACACACATATATATGCATATATATATATATATATATATTATTTCCCGTTCCAAAACAATAAAATCACAAGCATTTTTAGTTTTTTTAGAGTTTCTTTTAGGAACTGAACTTTTTCACATTTTTTTCTTTAATACAACGTTATTTTATGTCATGTAATACCAACATAACGTTCCAATTATATAATTGACACTCCATGACATAAATTGTTTGTTGACTTGTCTGTTGTGTTGACAACATTTTCATACAAAAAATATATTTGTTGAATTTCGTTGACCGCTTGTTTTTAATTCTATATAGTTCATTTATCCAGTATGTGCTTCTGCCCTGGGTAACTCTACAGGAAAAAAAATCCATCTGAAACATCTACAAGTCATAATCATTGAATGAGTTGCTTCCATCACCTAGAAAGTAAAGACTCCAAAATGGGAAACAATCCATAATTATCCAAGAATATACACGGCTACTCACTAAAAGTGTAGCTTCCAAACTTCTAGAGAAAGGAAAGTTTGAGCTCAACGGTAAACTCCCATGACTATTCTTCAAGGCATCATAAGGCTGATTTGTGGTGGAAAACAATGTTTTAATTGAATATGAATAGATATGTCTCTGGACAAACGTGACAGGGCAGAACCCTTACTGCAACTTTCTCATCCCTCTAGTCGCATATAGAGACAATTTATTCTCTTATATGTTTAGTATCTAAAAATGCGTTTTTTTCTTTTTTGGCAAAAGGAAAGCTCATATGTTCAATGAGTATCACAGGCTTAAATGATCAAGCCCACCAGATGTTCATTTAGAGCTCTGACACTGATCAGATCAATTGTACTCCTTAGTCATACCTTTAAAAGTGGCAAGTTGTAGAGCTCCTTACTTTCCAGCTGGATACTACGAGTACCTCTGAAATACATCAATATTTAAATGAGTTTCTCAGAACCGGTCTACCTCACTTCAATTTTCAAGTGAGTTTTTTCAACCAAACTCACATAAGATCAATTGTACTCCTTAGTCATACCTTTAAAAGTGGCAAGTTGTAGAGCTCATTACTTTCTAGATGGATACTATGAGTACCTCTGAAATACATCAATATTCAAATGTGTTTCTCAGGACGAGCTACCTCACTTTAATCTTCAAGTCAGTTATTTCAACAAAAATCACATACACTATTTGATTTCCTTCTCTATACCCGTACAAACTACATGAACTTTCTCACCAAACTTACTGACAATTACTTGGGTACATCACTGAGCTTGACGAGCAGCTCTCCAAGACAAAGAAAAAAGAATTCTCATATGTAAGCATACATATTAGATTCCACACCCTTAAGAATACATAAATAAGAATGAAAGAGGAAAGAGGGGGGTCCCGTCCTTACTATCTCTCAATTCCACACCCTTAAAAATTCTCTAAATCAATGCTTCTTCACACACCCGTACAAACTAGTTGAACTATCTCACCAAACATACTGACAACTACTTGGCTACATCACTGAGCCTGACGAACTGCTCTCCAAAACAAAGAAAAAAGAATTCTCATCTGTCAGCATACATATTACTATTTATTAATATCACGACAATCCATAGCAGCAGTCTCTACAACAAGTCTGCTTAGACTCCGTACTACGTAACATATAACCTAGTTTTATGATTATTTTCTAGATTCATGCACGGTTACACAGGCTCTTGCGTAGGACTCATGGACGAGTACATAGCCTATTGAGTATATAAATAAGAATGAAAGAGCAAAGAGGAGGGGTCCCGTCCTTACTATCTCTCAATTCCACACCCTTAAAAAATTCTCTAAATCACTGCTTCTTCACACACCCGTAAAAGCTAGATGAACTTTCTCACCAAACTTACTAACAACTACCTGGCTACATCACAGAACTTGACAAGCTGCTCTCCAAGACAAAGAAAAAAGAATTCTCATCTGTCGACATACATATTACTATTTATTAATATCATGACAACCCACACTAATAGTCTTGCCTATATCGAGTTTGCTCAGACTCCGCACTACATAACATATAACCTAGTTTTATGATTATTTTCTAGATTCATGCATGGTTGGTTGCACAGGCTCTTGAGTAGGACTCATGCATGGGTACATAGCCCTCTTGAGTATATAAATAAGAATGAATGAGGAAAGAGGGGGATCTTGTCCTTACTATCTCTCAATTCCACACCTCAAAAAATTCTCTAAATCATTGCTTCTCCACACATCTTTAAGTTATCTCCCTAATTGCATGAGTCCATGAATCATATAGAATATTACATCCCAAAAGAATTTAATGTATGCATACTTTTGTTCTGGCAGATATTTCAAGAGCTGCAAACTGTAGTTGCTTTTTTATTTTTTTACTTAGATAAATATGAGCATAAATGTACATGTATAAGGTCACATTTACTTGTGTAATAGATCGAATAAAATTGGTGCTCCAATCACTAAAATCCCCCATGCTCCCCATGCACAAGAAAAAATACTATGTGATGATTAAATCCGTACGTGTGGATGGGGGTACTTAGAGGAATAGTGGAGAGGTACACCCCTAATCTGCACATACAAATTATGCACAAAATATTCTCTCCATGCACAGAAGAGCCGAACCACTTTCATGCAACATGCCCTGATGTCATTTATGTGTGTGGCTTAAAAATAAGTGTGAGAAGATTAATCAAATATGTACCAAATTATTGCTATATAGAGCAATCTCTCTCTCCCTCTCTCTCTCTCTATGTATATATATATAGCAGTTCTTTTCAACTAAACCTCAGAGGCTATAGAGGTTTACTGTTGTTAAGTGACACATTCAGCAATAAAATAAACCATTGCACAATCACGATGAAATAGAATTGAATCTGGATGCTTGAAATCAATGCTTTCTTAACAAAAGAATGAACCTAAAATCACACACTCACACGAGCCTGGCAAATCAATGCTCTCTTAACCCAACCCATTAATCCAAAATAGTAACTGTAACCCACTCCACAAACTTCTCCACGTGAAACCTAAAATCACACTGCTATAACCCCACCATCAAAAAAAATATACTGTGAACCCACCAACGAACTTCTCCAAATCAAACCCAAAATCACGCACTTACAAACTCTCACCCCATCACAACTACTGAAAGCCAGAGAGTTTCCAAGACTTGCTCAAGCAGTCAAGCACTCGTCACCTTGTATCTGTAGAAGACTCTCTTCTTCTTCACTGTGCTGTTCTCAATGGTAAGAATAACTTTGCCAGGCTCGTTGTTCCTGAATGAGTTCCGAATGGGCTCCTCCTCGGCCCCTATTCTCTTTCCTTTCTGGACAATGACGGTATATGCGCCTTCATCCGCCGGCACAAACTCTGCCCTGTAGTTCACTTCCCAACCAAGGACAGAAAAATCCCAGAGGACAGTTGTTCCTGTCTGCATTTTATATAAACTTTCCAACGTCAAAATAAAAAATATTGGCTTTGATGAACTCCATAGAACTAATGGAAATTTATAAATATCGTCCGTAAATCAATACAATAGGTAGAGGAAAACACTTCTACTTTCGTGCAGTAGAATTTCAGCAAATATACAGAGAATAAGACTTGCAGGAATCAACACAAACTACTACTAATATTTGTAGTTTCAAAATCTTAAGGCCATACCTCAAGTGCAGGGATTTCAATTGTCCCAAAAGAAGCAGGTTTAACAGTCAGCTCCAATACTCTCCCTTCTTCCATGGAGAACTCACTATCATTCTCACGCTTAAGACCGCCATAGTGTGTAGGAATAGCCTCAGCAGAAATATATCTGATCAAGAGTAGTATTTTTTTGTCTGATTAACTAAATTTCCAGATGCACGAACGAAAGGATTTCAAAATATAAAAAAAATGGCTTACTTGAGAAGGGTTTCAGTAACCTTCGCAGGACGAACAACAACAAATTTGTTTTTTGTTCTCTGGGTTAGGAAAGGGGATAGGATTGCATTAAGTGCATAGTACCAGAAAGGTGCGTTTATAACTACCTGCAGCAAGAAAACAGACGAAGTTTATATGTTTATAACAAAAATTAAATTATGCTTGTATTTAATAATCTTAAAATGTACTTAACAGATAGCAAGCTTAATCTTACATGTCTTGCTACGAATTCAGGGTAATTATCCTGTAGAAGCTGCACAGCCAGCTTAAGGGTATCCCTAACCTCCTTCTTGGACAAACCAATCATATCTTTGAGATCAGTAATGTGGAGCATGGAAGAAACCGCACCAGGCCTCATGTCAAGCTCCTTTATCCCCTGCTCCATAAGCTGTACCCTCGACCTCAAGAACTTCTTGCGCCCTTCCTCGCTCCCGAATACTATCCTGCTGATTTCTGCATCCTGGAAAACACCAAGAACATTATAGCAGACAGGATGCCCTTCCCTATCAATGCCATTGATGAAACCCGCCTTCCCAAACTCATCCTTGAGAACCACCTCATCAAGAATGGAATCAACCCTGTTCTCCTTCCTCCACCTAAGAGTATTCTTTAACATCTCAAAGGCATCCTTGACCTTGAACTCGCGGGCACGGAGGAATTTGAGGAGGACGACATCGGTGCTCTTGCCGCCCTTGCTTGGCAAGAGAGGCACTCCCCATATTGAGTAATCTTTGTTGTTAGCATCTCGGCCTTCCTGATCCGTTGCTTCTTTGCTGTCTTTCTCAAGAAGATTTCCTTGGGCTATGGCTTCTTCAAGCTTGCTTTGCAGCTCAAACAAGGCATTCCTCTCGCTTTCTTTGAGGTCGGAGAGAAAGTTACTCTCCTCTTTGAAGGAGGCTCTCCTCTCATCGACTTCTGGGATGAGATCCGGAGATGGGTTCTTGCCATTGGAAGCCTCCAAATTGTTTTCCTCTCCTGCAGTCTCCTCCTGCTTCAGGGGTTCTTCAACATTCACAGGGGACTCAGCCATTTGGGTATGCTCCGGGCTCACTTCCGCAGTCATCGCCGGCAGAGATGATGGATGTTGAGAAAGTGAGTGATGGACGTCAAAACCGTGTGGCTGTCGGTGATGAGCTTTGTGCGGGATCTGGCTCCCTAAATCCTCTGCTCCTATATATGGGAGGCGAGGAAGGGGAAGATTAGGGAAAAAAGCGTGGTTGGGCCCGTGAAACAACAACGGTCCACCGATGCTAGAGAGCCGTTGGAGTATTCTATTCCATTTGGTGGGGTCGTGGTTACAATGTGCGGGGTATAGTGTAGGGGCCCGCAGGTGCACCGCACCGCTGCTTTAATGTTTCTTTTCTTTCGTTTTTTAAAGCTGCCCAACGGCTAGTTTAGGTGTGACCGACACCTGTAATTATTTTAGCATCTTTCTCCGACTTTATTTCTGATATTCCTATCAAATTTAATGGTTTGAACTATAATTTTTTCATTTTTAATTAAAATTCAACCGTTTTAAATATATATGATATATTTAATCATAGAAGGAATTTTATTTTTCTTTTCGTTCTCCTAAAGTTTCTTCGATCAGTATCTTCGGATGATGCTATGATTTTTGTTGGAATTACTATGTTTCTTATTGTTATATTTGGATCTGCATCTGTCTTTACGAAATGGAGAACCTTTTCATTTAATCTTTTATATTATTGCTTCTTATTTCTTGAGGATGGAGCTGAGCCATGAAGGGATTCTCTATCGTCTTCAGATGATGATGTGGGTATGGTTGGAAGAACTGTGATTTTTGTTGGTTTTTATGGATCTTCAGCTGCAGTACTTGCATAGGAGAGCTTTTTCATCAATATTTTTCAGTATCATTCCTTCATATCTCTTGCGGATGAGGCTGGGCCTCCAAGTGATTCTTCTATTGGAATCTTTGGAAGTGATTCTTCTATTGGAATCTTTGGATGATGCTATGGATTATGTAGGGCTTCTAATGACTGTTTGAGAGATGTTGCTGCGGTTTTGTCTATGATTTTGCTTTGGTATTACTCTGATGTTTCGAGTCTTGTTTCTGGTTTTTTACTTTGTATTATTTGACTTGTGTGAGTTGTAATGTTGAGTTTTCATTTTGTAACTCAGCTTTTCCAAAAAAAAAATCATTAATTTATTTAAAAAAAATTAATAATATTAAATTTTATATTCTATTAAACTTCAAAAAAAATTAATATGTATGTTAAATAATTTGATTTAATTTAAGAAAAATATTTTATCTCGTAATGTAGATATGTGGTCCACATTATGGATAATATATTGTACAATTCATGTCATCTTCTATTTATTTAGATGACAGATATAATATTTTTTTTTTTTATTGTTACTACTATTATTATTTTCCACAAGAAGTCTATGAATGATTGTTATAAACTTAAAATAAATTATTTTATTCAATATTTACCTCATTTAGAGTGAGAATACGTAGATACATTCGCGGAGATTTTTTTTTTTTTGGCACAAGTCTTCAAATATTACCTCACAAATTTATTTTTATTTGAAAATACAGTTGCATATAAGAAATATTTTATGAATGCAATTAGTTCCATAACTTAATATTTAATTACTAAAATAGAAAAAAATTAGGGCTGCAAATGATTGAATGTTACAATTTACTTATTCATGGACAATGATTTACTAATCCAACGAATTCAAATGCTTTTTCCTGACAACTTGATTATTAAGTTAATGAGTTTAAACAATTTGTGGCTCGACTAATTGATGATAATGATCAGCATTATTTAAAGTTCGTGAAAAAATCTTTTAAGAAGTTCGATTAAGACTAAAGTGTGTACATCTCTTACTAAGTTAAATTTTTAATCTCAATTTGAACTAAGCTCGCTAAATTTGATCTTAAATCAACTAAGTTTGAACATGTTAGGTATGACTCATATATCGGATAAGAAACAGATGCTGGAGCGGAACGGAATAAAAGTATTTTTCCAATTGGGAGAGTTTCATTAAGTGTGTTAAGGCCCTGCGATACGGTACAGGATAATTTTGTAATTGCAACTAGGGTTATATATATATTTATAACTGGAGATTAACTGTTTCAGGAAATAAAAACCACCGCTCATCGCTCTGCTCGTGAAAACGTAGGCTTGTTAAATCTCTAATTTATTATTCTTGATTCTAGAGGTTCTTTGCCCTTCTTTCTCAACAGAACACAATGCTATATAGTCCGAGCAAATTTTGAATAAAGTTTTCATAAACGAAGTAGTGCTTGTACAAGCTCCGATTCAGCTCAATTAGCTTCATTTGTAGCCCTAAGATGACCTAATTGCCAACTTCTATGTTTTTCATTTGTTGGCCAATTTTCTTAACCCGTGAGCCGACTTAATATTCACAATTTATTTTAAAAAATAATAATTACATTTCACAATTACTAACTAAAGGAATTTTAGAGTGAGCGAATTTTCATTTTGGACGACTCGTTTTGTAGAGTAACATAGTTCTTCATTTATACGATTAACGGTAACTTACGTCCTTAATTCATAGACAATAAATATAATAATAATGATAATAATCATATTTTTTTTAATTTCAATACTTTTTATAAAGTAGCTAAAAATAGTCCCCAATTGATTCATTTTTAGCTTAAATTTTCTTGCAATCATTCAATCTTCGGCCGTGAGTTTCAAAAAATTATTCCATACGGACACCCCATGCAGAGATGCATGCGGTGTCCGATCTTAACCGTCGATCACCGCAAATATGTATTTCGGTGGACCCCACTTTCAACTTTTTTTTTTTAAATTTGCTTGTGGTGATCGACGGTGGAGATCGAACATTACATGCGGTGTACGTACGAAATAATTTCTCGTGAATTTCACCCTATAAAATCTTATGAGTAAAGTGTATAGTATTCATATGAGAGCATTTTAATTCTAAACTTTACAAATGCATCAAAATGATTTCTAACTCTTTAATTTAGGATTGAAATAATTTTCATAATTTTAAAAATAATCGAAAATTATTTTTATAATTCTATAAATTTAAAACTGAAATAATCATGGAGATTATTTTAATACCACTTAATTGATTCCTTTAAATTTTGGATCCACTGGACCAGGGTGCCGTGCAACATTGTCCAGTTGAACCTTTGTCCTGTTGCACGCTGAATGCCAGTTCAAATGGGACCCATGGCCATTGTCCAACCCCAACGCAATTCCTCCTCTTAACGGATTTCAATTTTTTTTTCTTACGTTACTAATGATTTGATTTTCCTTTTTTTTCTTAATCATGCATATGTTTTGCACGCAACTTCATGCATAAGCATTATTTTCATGTTTTATAAATTCAATTTCTTTTTGCTAAAAATTAATATTGAGGATATTAAAAAGGAAGATTTACATACATATACACTCAATTCTTATGTATAATACTATGATTTACATACATTTCATCTTATATATACATAAACTGTTGAGAAATTATGAGGCTCGACAAAGATGTCTACGTTCTAGAGAGCATGGCGGCGACTTTCCATCAATTCAGAAAAGGAGGAAAGAATACAGAATATGTCTGGAGTTACTACCAAAACATATATATAACTCTGACGTACAATATGTAATCACAAAATTATCTCTGTACAGTACCGCGGGGCCGTTGCCCCCGCACCCCGAACCCATTTAACGAAGCTCCCCCGATTAGACAGATTATTCCGCTCCGCTCCACTGGCTCGCTCCGTTCCACTCCAGCATATGTCCCTTATATGTTATATTAACCTTACCTAACATAAACATATGTATTTTAATTTTTAAAAGTTAAAACAAATTAAAATGATCCGATTTTGTATGAGATGCGAAAGAATTCAAATGATATAGATGTGAAAAATGATGTTTAGATGTTAGATATGTAAATACATAGGAATTAGGTGGTATGAATGTAAATGCCCCTAGTAAAAGATATAATCAGAAAATTCATTAAGAACTTGGTATTTAGCTTTTCTTATCCTAATGGCTCAGCAACCATAGGAATTAATCTTTCTAATTAATGCATTAATTTTCTCTTTAAACCAATGATTTTAAAAAACTCAATCATAATCTTCAATTAATCCCTAAATATATAATCAATGTTTTATTATCCTTATTCATTAAAGGTGTCAGTATATAATTCAATTATACAGAATAATATTCTCCCTTATATTAAAGACTAAATAAATAGAATAAAATTATAGGCATTCTCCACCTGCACATTCCAACATTAGAAAATACCTTTGAGAACTCATAATCACAATACATAAGCAGATCTTCCACGTCTACATTTCTAATGACCGAAGTAACAGTTTGATTAATAGTTTACTTGCACACCACACAATTTATATGTATTTACGTATCTATCAATTAAACTTTAATTTTTATATTTACAATACTTAAATTTTTCATGTCGCATAAAAAATACCACTATAACTAACTTTCAAAAGGCAAAATATTCAGTATTAAATATAGTTAAAGTGGTACAGGCATAAAAATTAAATTTTGGGTGTAAGATATGTAAATACATGAGAATTGTGTGATATGTATGTAAATCTTCCTAAACACTTTCTTCTTTTTATGTTCATTGTATTTAGACTTGGAAATATAATTCAATATCCTTCCTCTATGTATTAGGCCAACTCATTTAAATGTACATGAGTTGGCCTAATGCATGGGAAAAGATGGCATATTCTATTTGCAAGAATAAAGATAATGAACTCAAGTAGATGTGATGATCTTATCAAATTTGGAACCCCATTCAGACCATGACCCATCATAAACTGGCACATCAGTCTTTTTAAGTCTACAATGTCCCTGCAATTTTCTTAGAAAAAATGCTACATATCTCAGGTTCCTTGAGCAATTAATACTCAAAAATATTGAAAGAAAAATTTCCACTTACAAGGGCAAACAGTAAGCAACTATAGGGATCACTAGAAACAACTATAGGGCGATTCAGAGAGATTCCGAAGCAAAAATAGAAGAGTTCGAAGGGCTATTGAAAAATTGAAGATTGAAGCTCAAAATCATCAAATAAAATAATAGATGGTTTTCCTTGTGCTAGGATCTTCTCAAAAAAGCAAGACAATTATTTAAATTTATGTCCGAACACACAAAGCATCCTCTTTGTTAACAAAAAAAAAATCAGGAATCACATGGTTGCAAAAGTGCATATTTCTAGAAAATTGATTAAAAATTTATTTTTATAGGTTTAAAATGTTCAACAATAGCAAATCCATTGATATCAAACAATCAATGAGCAATAAAAATATGAAAGTCATATTAAAATTTGACAATTTTGATACTCCTATCCTTCATGCTCAAATTTGAAATTTTCAAGTCAAAATTTTTGCTACTAGCTATTGCATTAATAGTAGCATGTAAAACACATCAAGATGAAATCCCTAATATAGCAAATACATAAACATAGGAATGGTGCATCTTTATAATTGATTGGTGTGAAGAGATGAATCCACAAAATATTACATGATCTATGAAAGTTAATAAATGATCAAACTTCAAAATATTTTCATTAATATAAGATATCCAAAATACTTCATAACCTACAAAAAAAATGGATTAGTCAAAGATTTACATTTAAAGCAAAGATTCAAAGATTCAATCATGACTTGTGCACTTGTGCAAAAAAAAAAATTTATAAAGAAGATTTGCTCCACAATTTTAACATAAAAGTGACAAATGATTGAGCCTTCTCCTTGGACTACCATAAAGTCCTTTAAGAAAAATTTCTTAAATTTTATAATTATCCAAGATATATATTAAATCAATGATAATAATGCCATTCAAGTGTTCAAATTGCCCTTTAAAATAAGTTTGTTAGATTGGTTCTAATATGTTTGTAATAGAATATTTAGTTAAACAAAAATATATATAATTATAACTTAGAACAAAGCCATTTTTTTTTTTTTGGTTGAAACAAACCATATAACAAAAGCATGTAAATCAAAATCTAGGATTGATTCTTACCACCATACACTTCTCCCACAATAAATTTCTTTTCCATCACAGACAACAACACCATCTTTCGAGGGAAAAATATTGCGTATCACATTCGAGAGTGATTATTGCGTGTGGAGACTCTGCGTGCGCTCTCCGATCACAACCATGATATTCACTGAAGTTGGACCCACTATCATACAGCCTCGATGCGCGGCTCCGCACGCAATAATTAGACCGCATTTGAGCGTTAAATTACGTCTGAACACCAATAATTGTGTGACATTTGGCCACTTACTCCATAAAAATAAGAAGAAAAAAATTACATTACCACCCCGGCCCAAGGAATTATTACTCCTAGGATTTTATTATTCAACATGCATGTTCGGATAGAAAAAACAGACATTTACATGAATTTGGAGTTAAATATGGAGTAGCTGGATACAAAATTGGTTTGACAACGCTGAAGAGGAAAAAACTTGAAGACGAAGAAGATTAAAAAGGGAATTTGAAGATGAAGAAGAATTGTGATGATGTATAGCGAACAGAATGCCGATGTTATATGAAAACTCCTGTTAACTGGAGTTATATATAATCTGTCAAAACGGCTCATTATTCACGAACAGCTTGTGTTCAACTCGTTTACGCCCAACCATTGCAACTGTTTAATGAAAAAGTCTTATAGCTGCTTCAGTGACTATTATATTTTTTAAAAAATTAAATTAAATCACAACTTTCAAGCAATCACCACAAATCATGTCTCGACTTAATTTTACCAAACACAAAAGTACCGTATGACGCCACATTATCATCACGTCGCTGCCCTTACCACACACTCATACAGGAAGTATCTAGCTGCCATAAAGGGGTCAGGTGGTAATTTTAGAAAGAAAATAATAATAATAAATCAGTCATATTATGAACCGAGAAATAATATAACCCAGTCTCTCAAGAGTCAAAAAATTATCATTAAAAGGAAAATGACAAACAAGAAAAGAAATTTGTGCTCTACATTTGTCATGCATCAATTACTCCCACGACTAATGATTTATTTACACTAACTTTTACTAATGTAAAGATAAGAAAGATGATCTCCATGCTAGATTACACAAGGAAAAGTCCCGAATAGCTGAGTGAAGCAGACATGTTGGATTAACAAAATTGAAGTTAAATTTACAGCAATTTTACATATTCATCTTGAACATAAATGATCAAGCACAAATCAGTTTATATGGCTCACAGGCCAAACAGACTCAGAGGAACACCACAGCAGCACTCGACAGAGTACAGCGTAAAGACCAAACTAAGAAAAGCTGGTACCCCACTTTTAATTAATTTAAGTGAGGGGCGTGCATAAACTAATACACAGAAGTCGTATGGGAAGGAAGGAGGAAGGATTCCACCATTATTCTGCGATCCTTTGTCACGCTTCTAAACTTTTACTATGATTATAAACATGTTAAGTGAAAAATTGTTATCTTAGTGGAGATTTAGAGTTTCAAATCACGATGGCTTGCTAGAATTGGGTGGAGTTCGTGAAGGTGATGCGTCTGGGCTTTCAGAAACCTCCAGCTGTGGAGGCAGAAGATTGAGAAAGCTCCCATGCATGGGCTGGCTGGTAGGAGATTCCGTTTCTGTAGAAATGTGAGGATGAAGATTGAGATCAGTTATCATAATTTCAGTCAAATTGTGGTGCTATTAAGAAAATTTGAGGAAAAAAAAAACAGTAAAAGTTCAGCTGTCTTAAAACATTTACCAAATAAGGTTTTGATTGAGGGCCTCTTCGGCTTGTTACTTTTTTTCTTCAACTCAGCTGAAAATGCGGCATTATTATAGCTAATTGCTTCAGGGCGGAAATAGAGCAGGTAATACGTGTAAAGAAAATGCAGTTAAGGAAAGAAAGTACTACCGATGCCGGGAAGTCCATAATCATTAACAATGTCGTAGTTCTTGTACGTATAACCAACGAAATTCACATCCTTGGATGGAAGCATCTGCACGGATACAAGAAGATGAAGTCTATTGGTTTTATCTAAACATGCACAAGTTATTGCAGCAATCCGGGAACCCATTCCAAAATCAAATAGACAAAAAGAAATGAAATAATATACCTGACACTTTCCAAGCATTATGGTCTAAAATTACTCGACTGCAGCATTTTCCTTTTCATAGCTTTGCCCCTAAATTTTATTTCCTGCTATTTTCAACCTTTTGAAAGTCATGTGATGCCGAGTATTACAGTAATAGTCACTAAGGTCTTTTTTTTTTCTTTTAAAATACTTATAAAGTATTTATATTTTAGTGGTATTGATATGGTGAGGACTCTATATATAGTGTAAGTTTTAGTGCCAAGCATTTATCGATAAAATTTTAACCAACCTAATTTCTCCTCCCATGAGACGATAGCCAGCGATCACCCACTTTCTCATAAAAGCCACTGGTCCTCTCCTTCCCTTGGAAACCACAATTAAGAGAGTTTTAGAGGCCTTCACAGAACCTTTATTCAGCTCTTCAAATTCCTCGACAAAATTGGTTTATTTTTCCTTCCCAAACCCTCGGCCAACAACATCCTCCTCCCTTTCCCTCCCTCCATTTATCCTTCTTTTCTCGTCCTACATATCCATATATTGGCTTTTGTGATGGTTGTTTAATTAATGAAAATTGGCTAAGCGTTGCACATCTGGTTGGTTAAGCCTCATTATCATCATTATTCTTCCTCCACATTGTATTTTCTTAACTCTCTTAACTTGTCACCCCGTATTTTATAAAATACCAAAAAAAGAAAAAAAAATAACTTTCATCAAGTTTGCATTACTGCATGAACCTTCAACCAGTAGCAACTCTAAACATTCGTTAATTTTGATTAATTGGAACAGTAAAGTTTTCAACTTTAAAATTTAGAAAACAAAATTTCTCATTTAATCATATGCATCACATTTAATAACAAAGCAAGTTGATCCTTATTTTTTTGCCAAAAAAATTATCTAGTTTCTTTTAATTTATTCTCTACACTTGCATTTCCAACAAAGGTTGCTCACATTTGATGGCGTTTACAAACTAAAATCAAGTGAATTTCAATAAATAACTGCTTGATAAGGTTATTTATCTATCGAACTTACTTTGGTTAAAATTGGATTACATTTACATTTCCTTTTAAAAACTTACACCCATAAATCCATATTAATGAGTTAGTTACTCCAACCCTAGGTATATTCCCCTTAGCCCTTAGCTTGGTAACTTCCCTGATAACAAACTTTAGTGGTCATCCATATCAAGGTTGCCATATAGATTGTAGGTGTGATAGCATCCTCCACTTACAAGAAAAACAAGAGTGCATGATATCCTTTCGCTACAAATCAGACAATTGCATGGCCTCTCTTGAAATTAGACTTTTAAGCCTCAACCCCAAACCAAAAATGACTCAAGCCACGCCCAATGAGAATGATAGTGCAATTCACTTCTAAATCTAAACACCTCCTCCCTAGGGTTGCAAATGAACCGAGCGTTCAATAAGCTACTCGTATTTCTGGCTCAATTACAACTCATTTCGTTTGATTAATAAATTGAATGAGCTTGAACACTTCCATGAATACGCTATTACTAACTAAAAAAGCTTGAACAACTTGTTGTTTCATTCATTAATATTCAAGAACAATATCATTTAAAGCTCATTAACAAAATTGATTACGGCTCGATTACAGTTCATTCATGAACATTATTGTTTAAATTTTTATTTCAAAGTTCAACGAGCATCGTCTGATATTGCTTGTTATTTTTCCTAACAAGCTGCTTATATAAAGCTGGAGTAAAGAATGGTTAAAGTTCGAGTAAGGCTCATTTAATTTGTTAAACGAGCTACTCGCCAATAAGCTCAATAATCCCTATATGAATCGAGTTTAAATCATGCTTCAATATGATAGCTATAAACGAGCTCGAGCTCAAACATAATCTTAAAAGCTTGAATCAAGCTCCAGTCGTACTTGAGCCAAGCTCGAAAAAGCTCTTAATAAATGAACTTGAGCTCGAACAGGCATTTGCTCGTCTTGACTTTGCAACCTTACTCACCCCTTTCTAAAAAAAGGCTTGAGAATATAAAGTTAAATATTTGCGTGACTGTTATGATTATATTAAGTTATATATAGACCAACACGACTAGTCAAGTGACTGATAGGTTAATAAGATGGCTTAATGCCTCATCCCATGCAACATGAATGACATTAATAACACTACCGATGGGTTTCCTTGCAATCCTGAACATCATAATATAACTGTCATGTAATGAGAGAGATTTTAATGATGAAATCAACGGAAAAGTCAAAATGGAATTCTTAAACCACCCCTCCTTTTTAAGGTCGTCTAGACCCAAAAGTAATCACAAATTGACTCACATAAAAAGGAACGATACTGCACCATTTTAAAATTCCTAGATGCTGTTTAAGAATCGGACCTAGCAATGAGGTGTTATGGAATGAGACATAAGAGAATCTGTGAAGTAGATGGAGATTGGATGGGGAAATCTGATAATGGCTACAGTCCTTGAAGAAAACAGCAAAAAGGGGGGCGGCCGGCGGCTAGTTATGCACCGACTCCGAGAAATTCCACTGCCCAACACCTTCAAAATACAGACTCACCACTTAAAAAAAAAAAACCGCAACAATCCAAATCGAAAAACAAGATAAAATATCTCCAAATAATATAAACCAAAATAAGTGTTCAAACCAAGTTCTAAAACAGTATACTTATACTAAAATATAAACTAAATCGCAATTAGAAATCAATATATAATAAATTGGGCCCACAAGGATCGGCCGTCCTCAATAAGCAAGGGAATTCCTGCTACAGTTTCTCATAGGACGGGATTTCGAGTCCCACGCCCGTTCCACCTGGGTAGGATAAGTTCCGCTCCCACATCAGATACGTTGATTGGATGGCCATGTCTGAAGCTCAATACTTTAGATTTGCAAATTGGGTTGACGTGCAACAACTTCATTGCTTGGGCTATCAATCGATTAGAGCATTGAATGAGATAAAAGAAAGTCAGAAACAAAAATTCCTTCTATTGATGTTTATGATAAACTCATTGATAAGTTGACTACCCTATGCCTAAGATCCCTATCTATTGTTATTTGCAAAACTACATCCAAGAGGCTCATAATTTGTTGTGATGTCATCAAAGATTCTTAAACCGTAATGTTGAGGTTCCACTCTATATTTCATATGAACATCCATCAAGCATTGCTCGCCGTAGTGATATACACTACTGAAGATGCTTTCCTTTAGAAGTTGCTCAAAGTTTGCTGAGTTGTATGCTCCTGAGAGAGTGAACAATCGAAGGAAA
>NW_018164962.1:877763-878887 GCF_001263595.1 Phalaenopsis equestris | reverse complement strand
TGAACAATCGAAGGAAAGAGTGTTGTTGAATCATCCACTTCCAAAAGCTCTAGATATCAAGTGCTTCACATGTGGCAAAATAGATCAATTATGTTAGCACTGACACCTATTAGAGTTTTTAAATTGACTCTTTGGATCTTGATCAACCCAATGATCAACGGAAGAACAGGTCGATTTTGACCATTGTGAGGATGAAAACGAAGCCGAGGCACTACATTGGTCTGACTTAGCAGTCATTCACTCTGTTATTTGTTCAGTTTATTTAATCTACTTTGTGATACTATTTGGTTACATCGTATTACACCATTATTGACTTACGAAGTGATTTTTGACGTTCCCATTACAGCATGAAAGAGTAAGAACATAGGCCTTTTTAAAGTAGCACACACTTGTCCCTCCCGTTTGACATTATAACCAAGTGATCAAGCAAGCTCAGCCTTAAAAGCCTTTGGGAGTATATAATGAATACATGACTACCTTAGTGAGGCCTGATAAGTTACAAACTCGTCTGTAAAACCATTTAAATTGAAAAAACACACAAAGAGCCTAAACTTGTTACCAAGTGAACCAGCTCACTCAACTGTCAGACTTTTGTCGAGATCTTGCCACATAAATTCCTTGAACCCTAACTATAGGGGTTTTAATGCATCACTAAGCTAACTCTGATACCTTCTAAAACAGATTTCAGCAGGCCAAGGTTGCCAAGTTCTTATAGATCAGGTTGGCCCAAGCAAAATTAATTTTGTTCTGCTTAAACAATTGAGCTTTAAATGGGGGGGTTTGCCCATTTGGCAGCCCTATCTAGAGTCCCCTTGCATGGTAGTTTTAAGCAATGTTGAATGATGGCTTGTCACAGTTGACAACACGGTGCGTCACAGCAGCACAAAAACAGCCAAAACAAGTAGGAACTACTTGCAAGCCATGAAGAAGATCTTAAGTTGTTATTTTTAATAATAAAATTATAGCATCATAGTCATCGTCATTTGTATATTCTAATTAACGCAGCCATTTTCCAAATCCAAATCAAATTAGTTAGGAACAGAAATCCTTTTCTGACACTGTCGTTTTCCAAGACCGTGGCAATGACCTTCTAATTAGGGGTGTAAACGAGACGAACACAAGAG
>NW_018164962.1:863631-877344 GCF_001263595.1 Phalaenopsis equestris | reverse complement strand
GCTCGTTAACTTATCGAACGAAATTAACGAGTCGAACACGAGCTTCTTACATAGCCGAACACGAGCTGTTCGCGAACAACGAGCCGTTTTGACAGCCCTACTTCTAATAACCTTCTAACTCAAATTGTCACATACATCGCACATACAACAAAAATCAAAAGAAGGGAAAAGAAAACTACAATTACCTTTCTCCAAGGACCAGACTTTGAAGAAGTTTGCAATGAAGCTGTCGCCTGCATTAAGATAATGATTAGCTTGCATCTCAAAATCATGAAATTGCAATGAACAGAACAAAAAAAGCAAAATTTACGCCATCTATTTGACTGCTCTGCCAGACATAAAATGAGAAAAAAACCTTCGAAATAAAAATGTCAGTAAAATACATAATTTAAATATTAAAGATAAAATAAGCATGTAAAAACACCGTATAGTGCAGAAGAGTATCCAACGAAAAATACTGCTTAGAACTCAAAAGAATGCACTTTGACGAGATCTTAAAGCAGTTTTTATATAGAATTCCAACTGGTTGAAACTAAATCAACTCAAATAAAAAGCCCCGTTTCTTTTTCCTATTGCATTCTCCAGGAGGTCAGCTTATGATTTCTAGCAGGGGAATCACTTCACAGTTATCTTTTATTTAAATCAGATAAGCTTTGAATCATCTAAAGAAGGATTTCTGAGTATTCTTTTATTTAAACCTGATAAGCTTTGAATCATCAAAAAAAGGATTTATGAGTATTCTTTTTTTGAATTTGACAAGTTTTGAATCATCAAAAGAAGGATTTCTCAGCACTCCATCCACACTATTAACTGGTTCTCGCAATACTGCTGTGATAGACGAGTTTCCATGCCCACCGACTTCGAATAGTCCAACATGCATGATTGCTATCCAAATTCAAGTTACTTAAATGAGGTTCAAGCTCAGTCAAGCACGCTTCATTCCTTTGTGAGTTGTAAACACTAATGAGTTAGGGCCCGGGGGGCAGCGTATGGGTGGGGCGTCGTTTTGAAACCGCCGCCTGTTTGTTTGTTTCTCACGGCTGTACCGCGTATTTTATTTTATATTACACGCGGATCGTGGGTCTATCCCCGCGATCTGCGTTTTCCATCCTAGATTTTACTACGGTGCCCTCGGGCCAAAGTCGCTCCTCTCCTCTTTCGTTCTTTCGGCGCTCCTCTCCTTCTCCTTGGCCGAAGTCGCTCCGCAGGAGTCGCTCCGCAGGTAAGGTATGTCCTCCACTCCTCCGTCTGCTCCTCCCTCCGCTCTTCTCGTCCTTCTCCTCTTTTGTTTCTCCTTCTGCTCCTCCCTCCGCTGCCCTCCCTCCGCTGCTTACAGTTCCTTCTGTGGAAACTATCGGTGAATATGGAGTAGTTCCGCTTTAGGGTTGATGAATATTTATTGTAGAAATGTAGATCCAGTAGTTTTCGGTGAATGTGGAGTTGAATATGGAGTTGAATGTGGGGGAAATGTAGATTTGTGATTTCAACTTTCTAGATTTAGATTTGTTATTTTTAAATGCTTCATCTACGATTTGAGTGAATGTGAGGGATTTCTTCTTGTTTCTGTGGCTATGAAAAATTGAAAACATAATCAATCTTTCTCCTTATGTCGAAAATTTTTGGAAATTTTAATCCTATTTTTTTTCTCCTACTGATCGATGCTAATTTCTTAAGAGGGGTGTCGTTTTTGCAGTTTACTGATTGCTTTTGAGCTTTTAGAGGTAACTTCTATGAACTTTCATGTGTTCAATCTTTCTAATAACTCATTCACTGGCATATATGTGTCTCATTTCCTAATCACATTTGATGTGCTGAAGGATATGATTTATGTTTTTATTCCTATAGATTTGGTGAATTGCAATCATTTGGAATTACTTTGGGAGGCGCCGATCAGTGGAAGAATTGATTGGAAAAATATAACTCACTCTTGTTGTAATGGTTTGATATACTTCAAGAATCAGATCATCTGCATTCCAACATGAAAGAAAATTCTATAGTGATTGAATTGAAGTGTAGTCCTATCTGCATTTGTAGGGGTCCTAGATGCATGATGGCACAGTTAATGGTTCAATTTCATTGGATCGATGTGATGCTAAGCAATTTATTTATGAATGTCTTATTACAAATGATCAATATGTTTATCATTGTCATTTCTTATTCAATGCTTGTTGTGGAAACTGAGATCTATATATTTATAATATCTTAAATGCCAACATTGCGATGATAGACATATTGTTTGGTTTATTCCATGCATGTTGTAGAAATTTGATTTGTTTGGCTCTCAGAATTTTATCTAACGTTGACCTTATTTTATAATTAATGTGGATATATTGCTTTATGATGGATAATAGCTTCAACTCTTATATGGTGGATAACGGTGGAGCAGTTTGGACGACCACATAACTTCATTGTTGGCAATCGCTGTCTCCATATTTCGATAAGTATACTTTCTATATTTCCTCAATTTGTTTACTAATCTATTCTATTTTTAACAAGTGTCAGAGCCAACATTTCCCAGGACACCCCAGATCGCAGTTCGTCGATATCAACATTTCAGAACACTGCATCTGGTTTGAGAGCTTTCATCTCTACGGTATCCCAGTCGGACAGCTTTGCTCAGGGTTCTGAAGTGTCAGAGCCAGGTGGAATGGGCCGTGATATGCTGCTACATTATCATATTTTTAATTGTCATTTTAACAGGTTTTTTTTTATGGGCTCTCATTATACTTTGTAGTAATATGTGCAGGTGCATTTGACTTTTGTATGTGTAACACATTCGTTTGATGCGATCGGATATGTTTTAGTTATATAAATATAAATTAACTTTTTGGTATTTTCTTGTCTGAACAGTGATCTTTAATTTTGTTGAGAAAAGAACAAATTCTGCTGCACAGATTATTCATTTAATTAAAATTTTTTTTTCAAATAAGTTGTTTACAAAACGAACTAACCAAACAGCTAAACTGCTTATTCAGAACAGGGGCAGAATAGTCAATTTTCCAGAGTCAGTTGTTTTCCATAAGCGTCAATCAAACAGTCAGACAGCTTACCCGGATCAGCTGCTCATCAGCAGATTATCAGGATGCAGATTATCAGGATAAGTGCAGATTATCAGGATAAGTTGTTTATCAGCAGAAGTTGGATAAGCTGCAGCTGCCCCAAACAGATCCTTAGTCAACCCTTTAGGGCTTCTAATTACTTGCTTTCTTTAGGATTAGGTTTGCATTGATAGTTCTATTATTTTTTTTGGTTATGAACTGATTTTGCAGACTTCTGCTTTTGGTTTATGCTATCCAGAGACTATTTCCTCCATTTTCTTCCATTCGGAGACTTGTACTATATTCTTCCTCAAGTAACGAATTTGTATCTTGAAGAGAACAGGTGGTAGATCCTCCCTATCAATCGTAGCACACCATAAGTGTCGGATTGGTGTTTCTCTGCCTTCTTCCCTCTAAGGGACAGCCCCCGTACTAAATTTTCTTTCTTCAATCCTTGTTGATCCAAAAATTTTTACTTCTTACCATTCTTTAACATCCCTACAAGTGGATTAGGTTTGCTTTGACAGTTCTATTATATTTTTTTGTTATGAACTGGTTTTGCAGACTTCTGCTTTTGGTTTATGTTATCAAGAGACTATTTCCTCCATTTTCTTCCATTCGGAGACTTGTAGTATATTCTTCCTCAAGTGACGAATCTGTATCTTGAAGAGAACAGGTGGTAGAACCACCCTATCAATCGTAGCACACCATAAGAGTCGGATTGGTGTTTCTCCGCCTCCTTCCCTTTAACGGACAGCCCCCGTACTAAATTTTCCTTCTTCAATCCTTGTTGATCCTAACATTTTTCCTGCTTACCATTCTTTAAAATCCCTACACTTGTCTCGATCCACCAACACCTCCTCAGAATACTATTTGATATCAGAGCCAAATCTTTATTCCAATTCCGAAACCCTAATCCTAAACCTTCAATATTTTACCATCCTACCTTTAATCAACAATTCTATATGAAATCTTTCTCCTTCGTAACTGAACCCCTAAAGCGAGGCAAAAATTACCAATGCCACCATGGAAAAATGTTCAAAGAGTGTGGGCTCCGAAAATTCGCGCCCCGTAATCTCTTTGTTATTGAGAGCTTTTTATTTGGTATTTAAATTTTTAGAAGGCATATCGAATTTTAGATAAAAAACCATCCAAAGATTTTGCCCTCATTTTGTGAGGACCTTTTGAATTGGGGTCCAAGGTCTCCCATTAGTGCAAGCCCCTATGATTGATTACCTCTCCAAATAACAAAAGAGCACTTTCGATTAAGGCTAATCATTAAGCGTTGAATGACCAGCATAAAATAACAACATATACAAATTTTATGTTATAAAACTTATCACCTCGAGCTTAAAGCAGCTAGTGGGGGAAATGGTAATGAATCAGATCGAGATCCCAAGGTTCCGTCGCCCAGTTCATCGTGGCATCTGGTATACTTAGAGAATATAGTCGACCCAACCTAACATAATGATTCTTGCCAGTAGCCATGAGTTGTCTCGTCCAAAAGTCTCTTCTAGATCTAGGGAGAATGTTTGTCTAAGGGGATAGATCGTAGCTGACAGAAAACTTTTTGTCAATCAAATGGATCATATGGTTTACAACTTAAATGGTAGAAACTCATAGCATAACATATTTGCGGTCGTAGCCATAATATAATAATTTCATTTGGGCATAAACTATCTAGTCAAGGGATTTGACTGTAAACACTATTTTTTGTGGAGTTGTTCGGTCAAACAATGCAAAAAGAAGACTCGAACCACGTCCTTACTAGCGTAAAATTACATTGAGTGTGAATATATTGATACACTTGATGTAATATTAGCTTTTGTTAGCCAAAATTAATTAAATAATTGTACCTGAAGAACTATTGTCGAGGGTGGATGACATCCGCATTAAGTCTTTATGTGATTGATTTTAATTTAAACATTTTGATCTATTATCTCGAGGGCGGATGAGATTCGCATTAAGTCTTTATGTGATTGATTTTAATTTAAACATTTTGATAAGCTATCTTTAAGACTTTAGGTGATTGATTTTAATCTTGAATATTTTGATTTGTTATTTTGAGAATTTGATTTGAAAATAAATTTAAAAGGTGACCAATCCTATTAATTTTTTCAGTCAACATGATCATCCTCAGGAATTTGATTGCATGATTTGAACCTTGTCGATTTTACATCTTAATTATAATGGATCGAATTTAATATTGACATATGATTGAATATGAACGTTGTCAACTCTTATTTACAGAAGACCAGGTTAATAGATTATATCATTTGAGTTGAGTCAAATATAATTTGAAACTTAATTTTAAAAATAAACTCATCATAAATTTTTTATCAGTTCGTCATCACTAAGAAATTTGGGTATTTAAAACATTCATGTTTGAAATTTATTTGAAATTTGACACTTGAATATCCATAAAATGTTAGTCTTGTCAACTCTAATCCTTAAGAATAGGAGGATCATACTAAATAATTTGGATTAGCAAGATCTTAGATTTGTGATTTGAACATTATTAAAAATTATTAGTCTCATCAACTTCAATCCTTGATAAGAGGACCGGATTAGTTAAGTGAGACTTCCAACTCTGCCCTAAAGACAATATGACCTAATTAAGACCCTGCATAATTTAATTGTCTTGGATTTGATATTTAAAATATGAGGATTCTTTTATTTTAACACAATCATAGAATTTTCAAAATGAGTGAAATAAAAATTTTATTTTAAGCCGTGCAACATTTTTAGACTATTTAAGTTTAAGCACACCTAGTCAATTTGGTCGAGCACAAAAAGGTTTTTAATTTCATTTATTTGAATATTTTATACAATTTTGCATGTCTTAAAGCAATTTACATAATTTTAAATCAAGAATTGAATCGAAAATTGCTTTAAAAGACATGAAAGACTTGAATTTATATAAATTTGCCTTATTTGAAACAACATATTACACTTATGAAATACCTTGAAATACAACTGCAATACTTAAAATCATCCAAACTTTGTCATTTAGATGCATATGCATGACTTAAAAGCATTTGAACAATTGCATAAACATTGCTTTGCATAAGATTTTTGGGCATTTCATTTGAGTTGAAATATAGCCTTGAGTTTTGTGAAATTTGAAATCATTCAAAAAAATTAAATTTCAATTGGTTGTTGCATTATTGGATCACATACAAAATTATATTTTGGGCTTTAAAAGAGTCATCTTTTGGTTGCTTGCGAATTGGAGTAGCAGATTCAGTGGCGAAAGTGCTTAATTAAGTCCTGATTTAGCATTTAAAAATGACAATTATGTGCTTGAAATTAGCCTCACTAGATATATCCAAATAGATCAGATAGAAAATCATTTGGCATTAAGACAGATTTTTTTTTATCACTTTAAAATATGATCAAATTTGAAGTCAGAGAATTCAAATTACATTATTTGTGAATCATGCAATCTTTCATAAATCTTATATAAATCCTATGTGCATTTGACAGTTCCTTTAGATATCTTGATTTATAATCTGAGTTATTAACTTGGCTCTTATAATTTATATTTTCTTTTTTATATATTTTTAGGTCATTTAAAGGCCAAATTGTCCGGATTTTTAAATATTTTTTACAAATCTAAATGTTAACATTTTAAATTATTTGCAAGGTCAAAGAGTTCAATTTTTTTCAGTCATTTGCAAGTACAAGTCATCTCAAAATTTAGCATCCTCCGAAAGTCATCCCCGCTTAGAGAGTTGCATCTAGGATGATAGGCCTGTCCAATGTTGAGATATGGAGCCTGACGAAGCACCCACACAGCCGCAAGGAAAGCTTCCTGAGCAACAAAAGAGGTGGCGTACTTACGTCATACCGGCGTAGCTACGCATCCAAAACTTACCAAGCATCATAAATACACCACAATCAGGTGTAGCTACGTCATGATTTCTTCGCCTTCATGGCTTCAGAACAGTGAGTGTAAAATAATTACATCGGGTTTCAACGTGCTTATGCAACGAGTAGTTATCTTTACAGCTTGGATTAAAGTCCTTGATTCAAAGCGACGACTCTTACGAACATAGTGAACTCTTGAAAGACTTCTACAAGAGCGTTGAAATCCGAGAGGTGGATTTTGGGACACGTGATTTCTCTTGTGCGATCAAGAGAGTATTTGAAACGAAATTCTTATAAGTTCCAGTATTGTAGAGAGAGATCTGAGGAGTAAAACTCCATGTACATTTCTCCTTTCATAGTGAAATTTTGGTGTGGTCTAGCTCCGTGATTTTTTCCCATTAAATCTTGATGTTTTTTTCTATGATTTCTCTGTCATGTTTCTCTATTCGATATTTTGTTCTGAATTTATCAAATCGGTGTGATCTAATTTTTTGCAGTGTGATTTTGATTGTAAATCAATAGAAGCCCTCAAAATTCTCATCCCAATAAGTGGTATCAAAGCAGCATTTCTTTTTTTGAAGATTATTTGATTTGAGTGGAAGTAATAGCCAACGAAGCGAGATACAAAATAAAAAAGCTCAACATATCGAACTTTGCATTCTGAGAAATGTAAGTGGAAGATATGATGTATCAAAAGAGATTGTATTTGTCACTACAAAGAATGGCCAATAAGTTTGAAATGATGAATCTGAAATAATGGAAAGTGTTATGGATCAAACGACCCTAAGTTTGATTCGTCTTTCACTTTTCTCGTTTGTTACATTCGAAAGAGTGAATGATAAAACTATAGTGGATCTCATGACAACACTAACAAAGATATTTGAAAAATATATGCTTTAAACCATATTTTTCTGATGAAGAGGTTATTCAATTTTGCCCCCTCTTCAAATTATATTCCGCCACTAATGATATTGATATCAAGTGGTCTAATGAAGTAGTATGAAAGCTTAGTGAAGCAATACATATCCAAATTTGAAGAGAAATCTAATCTCGATGAGCCAGTTGGAAAAGTCAAGGTACATGACTACTTTCATCGGTAATTCATGAAAGATTATCTGATGGCTTGGAACAATATTGAAGGCGTTTTTTATCTGATCAATAAGATGGCAAAATCCATTGATGTGGTTGAACCAAGGTTGATGCAAGTCTTTATCACTGCAGATTTGGTCATATGAGTGAGAAAGACATAAAGTCTCTACTTTCAAAGAACAAACTTTAGGATTTGAAATCTATGAATTTAGATTTATGTGAAGATTGCGTAAATGACAAGCAAAACAAAAATCTCTCCTGTCAATAATATTGAAGTTAGTGCATACCGTGTATGGAATCATACTCAATTCAATCCATTAAATGTTCCCATTACAATTTCATTAAAGATCACACTAGAAGGGTATGAGCTTACTTTTCATGCAAAAATCTAACGTATTTAGAGTGTTGAAGGAGTGAAAAGCTATGTTAGAAAATGAGATGGTCTTGAAGCGGAAGTATCTCAAATCATATAATGAGGGTGAGAATCATGATCAATGATTCAGAAATTAGTGTGCTTCAGAGGTAGTCATACATGAGTTTACTATTCCAAAAAGCACCATAGTAAAATGGAGTAACTAAGCGTGTGAACATAACCGTCACAGAGGATGCCAAGGGTATAAGGTTACATGTAGGCTTGCCAAGGCAGTTATGAAGAAGCATTTAAAATTATTGCTTATCTTATCAATCATGATCCAATAATACCTTTGAAGGAAGAGTTACCTAAAGAAGTATGGAGTGACAAAGAAGTAATTTTATCTCATCTGAAGGTATTTGAGTGTTTCACATTGAAGTAGAGTCAAAGAGTAAACTTGATTTCAAATCCGTCAAGTGCACTTTCATTGAGAATGACGAAGATGAATTTGTGTACAAAATCAGAAGTTCGTCGGTAGCTTGGATGTTAGTTTCAATGAAATAGATATCGTACAATGACAGGAGCAGAACTCAAGATTATCTGTCAGTTATTTACAAAGAGTCCAAATATATTGAGATAGAAAACATTGGTTATCAGGAGGAAGAAGTAAGGACGTGCTCAATGACACTGATAATATGACAACTGTCTGCCTATGACACACAACTGATACGCCACTAACACTCTTTGACAACTGTCTGCCTATGATATCTGATTGTGTGTCAAATGATAATCGGAATAGTTGCTCAATGACACTGATAAAATTACAATCGTCTTAACGTTTACATATGGATACATCCCATGATGAAAATGACAACTGTCAGAGTTGTGCTCAGAGGAAGGTCTATATCTAGAGTAGATGAATGTAAAGAGTATTTTTACATTGAGATCTGGAAGAGAAACTACGCATGGTACAACAACAACAACAACAAAGGCTTAATCTCACTGTGGGATCGGCTACATAAATACTTTTTTTCTCCATTGCGTCCTATTTAGTGTCATATTTTCATTTAGTTCTAATAAACTGAGAACATTTTTTTTTACAATAAGCTTACAATAAGCCCAAGTCTTCCTAGGTCTACCTCTGCCTTTATTAACATAAGTCGAATCTAAAACATCTACTCTCCTAATCGGATCATCAGATGATTGACGCTTAGAGTGACCAAACCATCTAAGACGACTTTCTCTAATTTTGTCTGTCACAAGAGCTACACCAACCCTATCACGGATATAATCATTTTGCATTCTGTCTTTAAGTGTAAAGCCACTCATCCACCTAATCATTCTAATCTCGACAACACTTAGCTTCGTATTATGCTTCTCTTTTAAAGGCCAACATTCAACACCATAGAGCATTGCAGGTCTCACCACCATCTCATAAAATTTTCCTTTCAGTCTAAGCGGTACTTTTCTATCACACAAAAGGCCCGAAGCATTCCTCCATTTCAACCAACCAACTTGAATTCTACTATTAACATCCCCATTTATATCAGCATCGCTTTGAAAAACAGACCCGAGACATCTAAATCGTTCACACCTTTTAATAATTTGATCACCCAAAGTTACACTTCTGCCACTAGAGCACTTCTGCTAATAATTTGATCACCCAAAGTTACACTTCTGCCACTAGAGCTTTCCATGTATTCAGTCCGTTCCATGTATTCAGTCTTAGTTCTACTCAAATGAATGCCTTTAGACTCCAATGTAAACCTCCATAATTCATATTTCTCGTGGGTTTTTTCTCTCGTTTTATCATTTTCTCTCGTTTTATCATATCAACGAGAAGAATATCATCAGCAAAAAGCATACACCAAGGTACATCCTCTTGTAAATGTCCAGGGAAAGAAAACTTAATCTGCAGGTTGAAGAAGAGCGTATGGCTTGAAGAAGGCCCTGTGATCATGGTACAAAGGTTTCACAGATACATGTCAGACAGTGAGTACATGAAGTGTCAGAAAGACTACTGTTGCTTCATCAAAAACTTTAATAATTGTTCTATCATGCTCCTTTTGTATGTCGATGACATGTTGATTGCAGGGGCATATATGAAGAGAATAGGGACTTGAATAAGCAATTATCAATGGAGTTTGAGATGAAGAGTTTAGGTCCAACCAAAAAGATTTTCAAGATGAGAATAAACAAATATAAGAGTGCGGATATAATGAGATTATCTCAGGCAAGGTAAGTTGAAAAGATCTTATAGAGGTTAAATATGGATGAGGCAAAACCAGTTTACACCCCCTTAGATAGTCACTTCAAGTTATATGAGAAACTATTGTCCAAGTCTAAAGCAAAGCAAGCATACATGAGGAGAACTCCATATGATTCAGCAATTGGAGATTTGATGTATGTTATAATATGTACAAGACCATATATTGCATATACATTGGAAGTGGTCGGCAGGTGCATGGGTAATCCAGACAGACATTATTGAAAAGCAGAAAAGATTTGGTATTTGATGAGAATAATCAACATAACACTTTTCTTTAAAAGTGTAAGGATAAGTCTACAGGGATTTATAGATTCAGATTTGATAGGAGATTTAGATAGTAGAAGTACATTAGGGTAAATTTTCGCTTAAGGGAACACGGTAGTGAGTTCGATTTTTAAGCTGCAGAATGTTGTTGCACTTTTAACTATAGAAGCCAAATAGATAGGAGATTTAGATAGTAGAAGTACATTAGGGTAAATTTTCGCTTAAGGGAACACAGTAGTGAGTTGGATTTTTAAGCTGCAGAAGATTGTTACACTTTTAACTATGAAGCCAAATACATTATTATCACTGAGGCTAGCAACGAGATGATTTGGCTATAGAGCTTTATAGCAGAACTGGGCAAAGAACAAAGGATTGGAAATTTTCATAATGATAGTATCAGAGCTATTCATCTTACTAGGAATATTGTTTTTCATGATATGACAAAATATTTAGCTAAGGTATCACTTTATTCGCGCCCTCTTAAAATATGAGGAATTATTCTTGGAGAAGACACACGGCTGAAAACCTTATACATATGTTGACTAACGTGGTGATTATCGAGAAACTAAAAATATACTTGGCTTCCATCGGAGTCTAGAAATGTTGAGACGAGAGGCGAGCCACACTACGATACATGACTATAAAGATAGTACAGATTGAGGTACAGATCTGCAGAAGAGGTGTTGGATGCTATCAGTTTCTGAGAGAGATTATTGAGATGTGGAGCCTGAATGAACACCACAAAACTGCAAGGAAGGTTTCCAAGAGTGCCAAAAGTTACTAGGCAGCATTAGCGTATCTACGCCGCAACCGAGCGTAGCTACGCTGCGACTCCTTCACTTCGTGGCTTTAGATTAGCGAGCACAAAATAACTATGTCAGGTGTCAACGTGATTACGTCGAGAGCATTCATCTCAACAATTCAGAATAAAGTCCTCGATTCAAAGCGACGAATCGTATGCACATGGTGAACTCTTGAAGGGCTTTCTATAGAAGTTGTGAAGTTTGAGGCAGATTTTGTAATTTATCTTATACGATCAAGAGAAACTTTAGAGCAGAATTCTTATAAGTTATAGTATTGTAAAAAGAAGATCTAAATGGTGAAAATCTTTGTAACCTTTCATAGAAAAAATTTAGTGTGATATGGCTCCATTATTTTTTTCCCGTTTTTGGATGTTCCATGTTCAATCTTGGTATTTTTTCTGTGAATATTTTTTTTTGTGTGCATGTTCGACATTGTATTCAAGATTTCTCGAATCAGTGTGATCTGTTTTGTTGCGGTGTGATTATGATTGTAAATCGATCGAAACCCTCGATATTCCCATCCCAATACCCATCAGTCTATAAGGCACGTTGGTCGGTGTTGTGAGCATTGTGGTCGTACTGGGGTCTTCTAATTCACTGGTATATTGGACGTGTGCGTGTTTTTTATTACTTGCATTAAAATAATTTGAGTACAATTTATTTACATTTAAGCCTTTGCTTGTGAGGTGATGACGATGACAGTTAGGCCAACAAGCCAATGAACTAGCACACAATTTTCTTTTTTTTTATACCCTCCAGTTTTCCATAATACAATATATATATATATATATATATAACGAGATTATTCTACTACTACCTGAATTGGTGTGTCATATTAAGTGAGATAAATAAAAGGAGCAGAACTATTCTCGATTTGGGATTGAATGTGAGGAAGGGAAGCAGCCAAAGAGCAAAAAGTTTGGGGAACTAAGTGGCTTTTGTGTGGTCAGAATGAGAAAATACAATTTGTGATAAGGAACGTGGATAAATGAAATGTGATTTTACATGGACAATTCATGGGACCAGGAGGCTTGAGCAAACTTCTGAATCGCATAAATACCATAAAAGATTACTTGCAGAATTTGATTTTTGCCCTGTACATGAAAAGCAAATGGACAGAAACATACAAGTGTGTGCAGGCGTACAATTTTGAGAGACAGAGGAGCGACTCGATTCTAACGTTTGAAGAGGAATGCGTTTATGAGGATTTCATATGTAGTGATACCGTCATTGCCTTTCCCGCTAGCTCTTATCGTGATTTTATCGCAAGTGCTAGTGTTGAACATAGTGGATAGATGAAGGCTAAGGCTTCTGCAGCTTTCAATTTTGCAAACTGAATGGAGGAAGTGACTGCGGAAAGGATGTGATCAAGAGGAAGGAGTTTTGGAGATATTAACATGCAACGATCCCATAATTGTTTTTCCATCAAAAGGCGTGAGAAGGAATTTTGGAGATCTTCGTGCCAAGCAATCCAGTCATTGCTCTTCCTGCTACCAGTAATTGTGACTGTAGCGCAAATCGCTATCACAAGAGGGAGCGAAGGCAGAAGAGCATAAGAAGCTTTTGTATGCAGCGACTTGTTAGCGAAGGGTTGGTTCTTCTATGGCTTCTGCATCATACAAACACAGAGAGATTGCGAGCATAAGGAATTTTGAAGATTTTTGTATGTTGTGATCCGTTGTTGCTTGGATCCTGACCAGAGCAGAAGAATGAAAATCATTTGGAGAAGGTAAGTGTGAATTATGCATGCAAACAATGAAAGTTGAAGGTAATGGATTGCTCTGTTGTGTTTGCTATCACTCAAGAAAACACCATCTCTAGAAAAGCTTTGAATTATTCGCAATAGGGAAGAAGCAAGGGAGCATTTATTGGGTGAACTAGGGGAAGCGAGTAGGAAGTTTTAACTTGACTGATCAAGTCTCCCTTTTTCTTATTTTATTTTTAGGGTCAACAAAATAAGTTGTTGATGATTATCATGATAGTTTCCTTATAATGACGCCTTTAAATGTACCCCCCCCCCCCCCCACT
>NW_018164962.1:861141-863609 GCF_001263595.1 Phalaenopsis equestris | reverse complement strand
TGATTTTCTCATAGTGGCCGCCTTAAATGGTCCCCCCCCCCCCCCCAATCTCTATATGCAAACTATTTTTATTTTCTTCTTGCATCTCATCCTAGGTTGCATTAAGAATCTAGATACTCATTTATCATATGGTGAAACTAAAGCATATTAAGGGAACCACTTCAGAACCTTCTAAGAAAACTTTCATTAATAAAATGCGCCAATACGAAAGATGATTCTCAATAAGATGAAAAACAAATTGAGTTAACATTAAAGAAGTATGTCCGCTTTCAATGAAAAAGTTAAATGCATCGAAATTTACTGTTCATGCCATAGAAAAAAAAAAAGTCAACTGAGCCCAACTAAATTTGGCTCACCTCTTCAAATTTCTCAAAGTTCTGAGTATCCAACTCATCATTAACCTCCGGCTTAAAAGCAGCTTCCATCAGATAAAGCCGGTCCCAGTTAATATCCTTAAACCAAGCGTGTGCCTGATTTTATTAACAAGCTAATAGTGACATTCAACTGGAAAACAGACGCAACAATAAAACAGGATGTAATATTTATCAGGAAAGACCTTTATTTCATGGGCTCCTCTGGTTCCGAGCCTCTTCTCCACATTACATAGCAACTTGGTAATTAGATCTTTAGCTTGAGGGGATAGTTTTGCCTCCACCGGAAATTTTAAGTGAGTTTTCCAATTAACTATCTGTGATGTTTAAGACAAGCAGACTGAACTTAAAAGAAGCATGATATTTCTTTAGAAGCAGTTGTTTTAATATGGATCTGAGTTAGATGCCAATAGGTATCAAAGACTCAAATCATACATCAAAAAGCAAGATCACTTAGGTTAATGAAAACAAAGAAGCTAAATGACAACAACAGTTAGTTCTGAAATGCCAAATTGACAAACCAACAAGTCTGAAATTTGAAATTTTACAAATGAGTACAGTTAGAAAAATATGAAGCGAATTCACACAACTTTGTATACACCTGCTAAAAACTTAACAATATAATCGAAAAATAAAATTAAAATACAACCTTTCTGCAGGTTGACATTGGTTCTTCAGAATAAAAGGGAGGGTAGCCCACAAGCATTTCATACATGATTGCTCCGAGTGACCACCTGATGAAATTGCAATCATGATTTTTCCAGCTCCAGGGAAAAGGTATTGATAAAATTTTCTAAAGCATCATTTAACAAGAACCTACCAATCACACTCCATACCATATCCTTTCTTCAAAAGCACTTCTGGAGCAATGTAATCAGGAGTTCCAACAGTTGAGTACGCCTGCAAGCAAAAAGTGGTTAACAGAAAAGTAAGCTCCATAAGTAGGAAATTATAGCAATTAGCCAAAGGTCCATCATAATAAATCAAAAATATGTCAAATCCAGTAAAATATGGGCAGATCCAACATGACCGATGCCAGTGGAAAAACCCCCGTTGACTCAAAAAAAAAAAAAACAGCAATGCCGAGATAACACCGTTCTGGCATCTAAGTGTATCTGAATCGAAATAAATGTTGGGAAAGTTTGAAGATTAGGAAGAAGGAAATATCAGAGAAGTGACAAGGATTGGGTGAGGAAAAACTATTATGACTGCTGTCCAGCAAGGAAAATAGTAAGGAAACACTAATCGACGATACTTACAGCATGGTATAGATGATGAGGATACACCACATATTCTCGTCAAGATAAAACTTCACCACTTGAAGAAAAAATATTACAGCTCTCCAAATAAAAGAAAACAGAGAAAAGAATCTCCAAATAAAATGAAACAAAATTTAAACAAAAAATTCCAAAACCGAGCTCTAAATAATATATTTATATTACCAACGCAAAAGCAAACCTAACTCTAATTAAAAAATATATATAGAAAGATAGCAACCTCAAGGCTCCCTGTGAGGGTAGGAGAGGCTTTGTCTTCTCCTATGGAGGCTTCTGCATCCTCACTTGATATCTCTCTAGGGCTCCTAAAAGGAGTTTAGAGGAAATGTTTATCGGGAGGTGGTTGTGAGTAGCAAGGGAAAGAAAATATGCAAGATTAACGATATTTAGAAGGGGTATGAGGTGAAATCTGTGGTTCGACAGCAAATTCAGTGCCAATAGGCAGACACCCCAGCTGAAAACAGTGAGGCATGGTACAAAGGTCAAGAAGGTTCACCACCTGTTTCTGAACAAACTACAGACACGCTAGTTGCAAAAGCAAAAAATATACAGCATTCATTAGGGTAGAAATCGAAATACAATCTCCAAAACACAAACAAAAGCCAAAAGTCTCTCAAAAACAGAAAAACAAACACGTAAATATTTTCATAATAGAAAATACCCTAATTATAAATAAATAAATAGGAAAAAAATCAAAAAATAAAAGAAAAGAGAAAAAAATATGTAAAAATTATCTCTTGTTCCCCTGCCCCATCACGATCATGGCTTCCCGTGATCACATAGAAACATGGGATTCCATAGACCGCGGAACCGACGCTCT
>NW_018164962.1:858709-861131 GCF_001263595.1 Phalaenopsis equestris | reverse complement strand
GACGCTCTTTGTCACTCATAATACAGCAACAAGTCAACGACATTGAAAGTAGAAAAAATGTTATAGCCCTTATATAGATCAATATTGTAGGTACTAATATTTATTTTCTTAACAATCCTGAGTGGGCCGCCAGATCAAAATTGGAAATTCCCACGAGCACCTACAAGAAAATCTCATTATTAAGTCAGATCCACACTAAGCCACCTTCCTTGACAAATGAGAGTCTAATGAAAATTTCGATAGGCTTTCTGGAGCTTTGTTTGTGTGGGCACTGAAAATTTCGATGCATTAGACTCTCATTTGTTGTTGAGAGCTTTTGTGTTTGGTACTCCGGGTCAAATTTTGGAATGCTGATCTAATTGTAGATCAGACATCTAATTGTAGATCAGACAATATCAATATATTTTGCCCTCATTTTGTGACGATATTTTAATTTGAGGTTTGAGGTTCCTCATAGGCACAAGCCCCTATGGGTTAATTACCTCTCCTAAAAATAGGAGAGCATTTTCAGTTAATACTAGTCATTATACTGTGAATATTCAGCATATAATAACAACAAACTTAGTGTTTAGATTATAAATTTATCGCATTTAGCTTAAAGCGAATGGTGGAGGAAATAATAACGAACTCGATCAATATCTCATGATTTTGTCATCCCGAGTTGTGGTGATACTTGATCTACTTAATGAGACAAGATAGTCAACCCAGCCTAACTAAAGAATCCTTCTCATTAACTATGGGTTGGGTCGTCTAAGGGACCCTTATAGATCTAGAGTAAATGTTTGTCTAAAAACACAAATTTAATTCGACCTTAGAAGACAGAAGATTTTGTGTCAATCAAAAGAACCCTAATATTCACAACTAAAATGGTAGAAAACTATTGGGAAACATATTGGTTGCGGTCATAACTGTGATATGGTGATGTCATTTGACGACAACAACATGGTTAGAGAGATCTGATCGTAACCGCTATTTTTTATGAAGCATTTGGGTGGTCAAACCACGTGAACAAAGAACTCTTGTCACATTCTTACTGTCGTGAGATTGCTTTGAGTGTGAATATAGTGATAAACCTGATGTGACATTCAATCTTAATGAACTGAAGTCAATTAAAACTCGATCATCCTAGACAAACTATTGCAAATGATAGATTACTTTTGTTTTAAGCTTTAAGTGAGTGATATTAAGTTGAATATTTTAATTTATTATTTTAAAAACTATTAGTCAATACGACCAGCATTGAGAATTTGATTGCTTAATTTGAACCCTATCAACTTTATAACTTGCCTGAAAACTAGTTTAATATTGACATAAGATTGAACATGAAAAGTAAATGCTAGAGTTTAGAAACGAAAAACCCCGATAGATACATCCTTTGAAATACTTCCACCAGACTTTCTTTCATTCTCCATAAAGTAACTGATTAATGCTAACAATTTATAAGAGAATACTCTCACAAGTTGCCCTTCGAAATTCCTTACACAAACCCTTACTATATCCTAAAACACTCTCCTCTCACTCTTACAAGTTTTTCGACCTCAAATGCGTTGGCAAAAGAATCTCAAAAAAGTTGGCAAGAGAAAATTTAAGTGATCCTCCACGAAATGACACATTTGAACCTACTCCCATGCATATGTGTGCATAGATGCCCAAAACTAGTGGTTGGGCGGCGGCTGCTCACGATTCGTATGCCTAGGCTCCCAAAGCTGGCACCCTGGCAACCAAAAAACTGACGCTGGGAGCTTTGAATTGGCGCCTAGGAGGTTGTTTCTCTGGCTTCAAGAGCCTAGACACCCCAGATCAAGCGCATTGCATTGGTTCAAGCTCTCCTTTTAATTGTGTTGAACCTCTAAGATCCTCTAAGATTACTTCACTCCTGTTTCTGAAAAAATGCAACCAATTCACCTTTCACAAGCATAAAACTGGCATAAATAATAAGGGTCTATTTGGGGCAACTTTTTTGGTGCGGTGGCGTTTTGAAAACACACCTTTTAAAAACGCACCTAACCTGTTTGGATAAACTGTTTTTTGGCAGCTTATGCGTTTTGAAAATGCTGAAAGCAGCGTTTTCATACCGCACCTATTTAGGTGCGGTGGCAGCTTTCTGACAGCGGTCTGGCTTTTCTTTTCCAAAAAAAATAAAAAAAATAAAAAATTTATAATAGTCACCGCACCTAGTTTATCAGCAGATTATTTTTAATCAACTTATCAGCAGATTATTCAATAAGTTGCAGCTCCCCCAAACAGACCATAAATTAAACAATTAATTTATATCACACCACATTACATTTTTACTTCACATCATATACACATACATTCGCACGCATTCGCACTCTTGGCTTCCCTCAAGTTTGCACACTGTGGCACTCGTCTGATCTGTCCTTTCTCCTCACACTCAATTCATCTCCTCCCCCTCCACCCC
>NW_018164962.1:844094-858684 GCF_001263595.1 Phalaenopsis equestris | reverse complement strand
TCTCCTCCCACTCAATTCATCTCCTCCCCTTCAACCCCCCCCCCACTAGGTTTTTATTCCTTTCTACTACACTTTGTCTCCTTGTTAACTGGTTCACTCTCTCCTTTTCATAACAAAAAATCGGTCCCTCGTCTTTGTCTTCCTTGCATAACAACAAGAATTGATGGCATCGAACCTATGTTAGGTTGTTCCCTCATTTTTTATACAAGTGTTACAAAAATCCTTCTAACTATCAACAAAACCAAAATGACACTATTGACGTTAAAAAAATTATTACTATTCAAGATTATTAATGTTATTAATTAGGTTTTATTAAACATAATTAATATTAAAATTAAATTTGAGTTTCTCCGCATGTCAAATTACATCTTGCAAGCCTACTCACATTTACTCACAGATGGCAACCTTTTGGGCAAGACTACCCTGGTTATGTTTGAACCACAAAGCCTAAACGACTCAATTTTCGCATGTCACTCCCTTAGGTTCCCATTTTCCCTCTTCGAACAGATAGGAAGCCCTCATCTCCGATGTTTCCTCTCCGCTTCATCCTCTTCCTTCAGTTCAAAAGCCGCACAAAGTCTCTTCCCACTTCTGTCACTCGCACACAACAAAATCGGTGAAGCCCTCACCTTTGTTTTTCCTCTCGATTGTCTTAGCAACTTCCTTGTCATTACACACGAACCCTAGCTGTTGCCCTACTCTCCTTGTACTGACGCCCTCATCTTCTTCTTGAAACCAATGAAGGGATCATTGCGTACAAAGATAACCAAAATTTCCATCTTTTCCTTCAGCTACGCTCCCGACCCGTTCTTCCTAGTTTGAAACCGCTCCAGTCTTCCTCCCCATTCTGCCTCACTTACATGCAGGAAAGATGCTCTAGACATCTGCTCTTTTCCCTATTCAAAAGCGAAGCCACTAAATCCTTCTAATCCCTGCATACGTGACACCAACTCGCACGATAAGTCTCCATTCCTCCCCATATTCACATGACCCAAGACTGACGCCAAAAACCCTTACTCTTCCTCTGATTTTCATTCATTACACAGTGTCTTCTTGTTCGCAGAAGGAAATCAAATCGCACTGCCCTAAACTGAAACCCTGTCTTCCCTATTCGAACCACAAGCAAGACTAAACTACATCATTCATTCACGCGGAAGCCACTTTGTCTCAGTTGAACCCCAGCCAAACCCAAAACTAAACCCTATTTCTCCGCATTTACTTCCTTTTTAAATTTATCTAAGGAAATCAGAAATTTTAGAAAAAAAAAAATTATGTCTTTCATTTCGCCATTTAGTCATCAACGACTTCGCTGATTTCACTTGCAAAGGTATAACAAAATGATGTTGGGGGTAAAATTTTTCTAAAATATCCATTCGAGGAAGCTTGAGTACCTGTCTAAAAGAATTAAGAATTGTTCAAGGAAATCACATGCTCACTTGGAAAATCTTTATAAAAAATTAGGAGATTTAAGTACCCATCCTGAGAAACGTGAGTTCATGTTTAAGAAATTAAATATTATTTAAAAAAGTAAAGTAATTATTCTAGAAAAATTACACTTTTGATTCTTTTTTTCCAGGTACATTGAATGCCCATAATGTCTTACAGACTGTGGGCTAAAATATTATGTTTTGCTCTATGGCCACAATGTCTCTTGACACTGACCAGCGCATCTTATAAACAGTTGAGCAGGCTAGCATTCTCCCAACATCCCTGAAACAAATTTATGTGAATTTCGACTTGCAAATGATTGCAAATGTGGAAAACTTAAATTTGAACTATTTGGATTGTTAAAATGAATTCAAATGTGTAATACTTAAATTTGCAAAAAAATATTCAATTTTGTGTTTTTTTTAATTTACAAAAATATTTAAAATATGGGCTTTCCAATGTTAGGCTCTTAGGATTTAAAATCAAATTAAAATTGGGCTTTTTCAAACTTAGGTTTCTAGGATTTGAATACTAATTTAAAATTGAAAATTTTCAAACCTAAGCTCCAATGGGCTTAAAAATTAAGTTAAAATTGGGTTTTTCAAACTTCGTCTCATAGGGTTAAAAATCAATTCAATTTTGGGCAAATGGAGACTTGCAAATAATTCAACATATGGATTAAGCATAATTTCAAGTTATTTAAAGTATAAATTATGATGGCTTTCAATTTAGTCCAAATATGGGATATCATTTTTCACCACCGGATTTGTAGTATATCTGCTAGTAAATAAAAGGAGGTTTTTTTAAAACTCAAAATGAAACCGTGTATGCATTCCAAAATTGTAATGTTCACTTAGACTTTCAAAATTTTGAATGTAATTCATGAGCTTTAAGATGTTTAGATGCAATACATTGGTACTCATGGGAGCGGATCACAAACTTCTCAAATAGTTATGTGAGTTTTTTCAAGTTATGTAAATGCATTAAGAAGTATGTAAATTTATCATGTGAATGCTTTGAAAAATATGTCGAGTACTTTTAATGATCCTAGTTAACAAAATTGAACACCTGCATGTATTCCATTGAATTATATAAATGTTTAAATTTAAAGAATCGGAGAATGTTGCATGGGTTTGAATAAATTTTTCACTCTGATTAATCTCACTTTTTTTAAGAAAATCTATTAATCAAACCGCCTTGTCTATATGATAGGTTCATAAGTCTCATTAAACTAGTCCGATCATACTTCTCTTAAGGAATGAAGTTAACGAGCCTAATAATCTAGAGAAAATATCAAAATCAAAAGTATAAGGGTTTGCGAGTCCAAATTACCTAATCAAGACTGAATTTGAGAAGGACTAACATCTTATAGATATTCAAGTGCCAAATTTCAATTGAATTTCAAACCTAGGTGTTTCAAATGTCCAACTCCCCGATGATGGCCGAGTTGATAAATGATTTCAACCAGGTGATCAATTTTTAAATCAACTTTTCAAAATACTGAACTAAAGCATCTAGATTAAAATTAATCGCTTAAAAGACTTAAAACAAATCTCATCCACCCTCCGTAACAGTTTGTCAAGGGTGGCAAACTTATCATTGATTCAAGCTCATATATAGTGAATGTCACATCAAGTGTATCATTATATTAACAGTCAAAGTAATTTCACTACAATATGGATGTGGCCTGAGTCTCTTGTTAGTGAGATTTGACTCAAAGCTCTACAAAAAAATAACAATTATAACTAGAGCCCTCTACCCATATGGTTGTCACTAAATGACATTAAATTATAGTTACAGTTGTAGCCCGTTTATTCTCAAACGGGTTTCTACCTTTTGAGTTGTGAATTATAAGAGTAAATTTGATTGGCATAAAACCTCTATTAGCAAAAGTCAAACTTAAATTTGCTTCCTTAAACAAACATCCACCCCAATTTTACAATGAACACTTGGACGACACAGTCCATGATTGCTGACAAGAATTCATGAATTTGTTTGGGTTGAGTATCTCCTGTGACTAAGTAGATCATGGACCATGACAACTCAAGATGACAGAAACATGATATCTTAATCAGTCGGTTTGGATTGACTATCTCCTCTGACTAAGTAGATTGGGGACCATGACAACACAGGATGACGGAAGCATGAATCGGGTTGATCATCATTTTTTTGCATTCACTTTAAGCTTAAGATGATAAAATTTTATAATATAAAACTATATGTATGCTGCTACTATAAGTTGAATATTCAATACTAAATGACTAACCTTAATCGAAAGTGTTCTCCTATCATCGGGAAGATAATTAACCATAGGGGCTTGCGCCTAAGGGAAAAACTCGAACCCCATATGAAAAAATCCTTGCAAAACAAGGGTAAAATCTCAGAGTAATGTCTTATCTACAATCCAGTCTACCTTCTGAAAATTTGGCTAGGAACAAATATAAAAGCTCTCAACTCAACAACTAAAGTCCGAGTGTCGAATTTTCGGAGCCCATAAGCATCCCAGTCATTATATGATTATCCATAAATTTCACTGGAGCTACATTATTAGATCATTTGCGTAACTTTGTAGGTCAACAAGGTACCAGCTTTGTAAGCTCAATATCTTATACACCTTTGGTGATCCTACTTAAACTAACATACAAATAGGCCTCAAGTGCTACTCTACCTCATTCTTCACATTTTGCATCCTCGCAACTCAAAGATGAAGTACATAGAAAAAGAATTTTGGCAGAGGCTCTCCTCTTAGTCTTAGTTGATTTATTTAGTCATAATGAGCAGACTTGAGCATCAAAAATTTCGCCAAATGCCAATAACCTCAAGGGTAGCTATTAGGTTTAAGAGTTTTGAGGTACATAGAAAACAGCTCGAGCGGACATTTTCCAATCATCTAATCAACTAACATGTAGATCATTTGAGGCATCTAGTCATTAATGAACAAATTCATGGATCATATACTGTTTGCAGCATCTATAACTAAAACGCTTCTTGATTACTATAAAATTAAGTACATTTTCAAAAGAAATCTTGCAAGATACTCTTGTCCTATGATTCAAAAGGTTGAAAAAGAAAAGTTTCACTTACCAACATTCTCCTGTTCTTTTGCCAGTGCAATAATTGCTCTTGTTGGGTTCTCTGTGCAACAGGGATGCTGTTAAAAGTCTTCTCACCATCTAAAATGGGCTTGGAAATAGCACCAGATGTACAGTCAGGTTCGCTTAAATTAGGAAAGTTGCTGCAATCTAAGGGTTTGCACAGTCCAAAATCTGATAGTTTCATATGGCCATCTCTGTCAAGTAGCAAGTTGTCAGGCTTAATATCCCTATCATAAAAGAAAAAATTGTATATGTTAGCATAGTCAGGTAGCGAGCAGATTTACTTAAAAGACTATTCAATTGAAAATAGGTATATCATGCCTATGAATGTATTTATGTTTGTGGATTGACTCGATTGCCAAAACAGTTTGGCCAACATAAAACCTGGCCTCTTCTTCTGTCAATGTATCTTTACGCATTAACAAAGTCATCATGTCCCCACCAGGAAGATATTCCATTATGAGATATAAAAACTCATCATCCTGGAAAGAATAGTAAAGCTTGACTATGCAATCACTATCAACCTCTGCAAGAAGGTTCCTTTCAGCTTTTACATGTTCAACCTGGCAGAAAACAAAATGGTCAGAAAACACGAGTAAAAATGAAATTGATAAAACCATAATGTATGACCTGTCCCCTACGAAGCATTTCAGATTTCTCGAGCTTTTTCATAGCATAAACATGCCCAGTGGCCTTCTCCCTACAAAGTCTTACCTGCAAAACACCCAACATTAGAGCCAAAGTTCCAAAGGCATTACTACTATATAAAATAAAATATAAATTAACAGCAATTTTTTTGCAATTTGAAAATTATAAGAGTAAGCATCCCTTAAAACTTTGATTAATGACCAAACTTTCTTGCACTTTGAAATAACTAATGATCCAGAAAAATGACACCTTTTAAACTTTCATAACCCCTTTTACATCACAAGATTTTAGCGAGTAACAGCATCTGTAGAATTCTAGAAGAAGTGGCAGTAGACATTGATTTCATTAAAGAAATGGGAGAAATCCCCAATAATAGCAAAGATCTTAAACCATAAATTTCAGAATAAAACCCAAAAAACTTCAACGTATTTTAAAACTTTATTTCTAAAAAAATGAGGTTATGCATGTGAATGTTAGAAATGAATTTTTGAAAACCAAATCCATAGAGTTGTACATGCTCTAAAAGGCACAAAACACACATAAACACACGCATGCATTAATAAGAAGTTAATATTACAAAAATAACAACATCTTACCGTAGACTACAATCCCAAATCAACGTAAGGAAGAAGTCAATATTCAAATTTTGGAGGTACTTTAATTATAAAAGTATAGAATGGTATAATAAGTTGGACAGCACTGAACATTTTATGAGTTGTCTGATATGGAATGTTACTCACAAAAATTATGTTAAAGCAATTGATAAGTAGCATTCATAAGATGAAACATTGTAAAAATTCTATGCAATCACACAATGAAGAAAGTTCAACTTCGTCACAACTACAAACCTCTCCAAAAGCCCCACGTCCAATAATTGTCAGTAACTCAAAATCTTCAACTCCCATTTTATGCCTCTGGAGACGCATCAATTCAGTTTCCTTCTTCTCTAAATCTTTGATTAGATTGTTCTGATCTTCCTCCGAAATGTCCGCATCAGCAAGCCTCTTCTCTAAGATCCACCTTCTACTCACAGCAAAATAAATAACCAAGAATAAGAAAAGATAGATAAGACAAAAAAACACATTGAAATATTAGCTATGTATTTTACCTTGAAGATCAGTTCTCGCTAAAATTTATCAAATGAAATTAACTGATTTAAGTGTGATTTTATGTGTATTGGGGAGCGGGTTTCCTATCATGATATTTATGTTGAACAGCCCACTAATTAAAACAAATAACAAAGAAGTTTCCTATTTTACGAACCATACATTTAACACTAAAGAATATTCCACAAGACCACAACAATGTGGGCATCTTTGTACTAGAAAATAAAAGAATGGAATATTAACCATTAAACTTTGAAAACTCTAGCTAATGATATGATATTTATGTGTTTGATTTTGATAGGTAAATGTAAGATAATTTATAAAGGTACAAAGGAATTAGAAGATGCTTGATGGACTCAAAATAAGATCACTGTAAAACATAAATATATACTTCTCCTTTCAAGGCATTCAAAGGCCTCATCACCCAGAGACTGACCATTTCAGAATGGGCGCATCATTCAGATTTAAGTTCTAGATGTTATTCATTAATCATAATTACAAAAATATAAATATCACTATATTTTATGTGGCTGGTTCAATTATACAATGATGGACAGTTAAAATTGCTTGTTTGAGATGCCATTTTTTAGAGATCATAACACATATTTAGTCCTTGACGATAACTTAAAGTTTCATCACCTCGTTGGCAAACCAATGTCCTCCAATCATTTTTCACGAGCCTTCATCAATGATAGAAATAAGCAATTAAAAATTACCAGTTGGTCAAAACCAAACAAAAAGGTCTGCACTTAGCTGCCATCGCTACACTAATATCTTACATGTGACAGCACAAACTCTCATCCACCAAGATATCATTAACTTACCATGACAGGGTTTACAATTTTATCATTTTTATGCAACTTCCCATAAAATTCCTCCATTCCTCGGAGAGTTCCGTCTGAATGCTGAACTTTGGGGGAAGATTATCAACCTTTAAAAACATGATTTCGTTGACCTTTGTCTAGTATCCAACACCTAAATTAAGTGGATTATATTCCTTATAATTTAAAAGAGACCATTCATGCTCAATTCGATCAATCCAATCAGAAGGATAAATCACAAACGCTGTGTTGATTAATGTGATTATGCCTGTGCTCAAAGTCGACAACTTTAAAATGAGCATAAACAATGAGTTTTGATTGGTGTATGTGTTAAATTACATGACAAAATAAAATTAATTTACATTATATATATCAGTATATGTTAAAAAGAATGAAAATGAAACAACAAATTTTTTTTTTTGAATGTATGTATATGCATGTTGACAGAAGAAATTAATATCCTTATAATACTAGTTTCAAACGCTAATATACCCGTGTATTTATGATTTACCTTTCAAATCAAATAATAGTAAAAATAAGAACCATAAAATGTTGTATCTATAGGTGATATATAAGTCGCGGTTGAATTGATATACTCCACACCAACCAATAGCAAAAGTTTTACGACCCAAAAATATTGATAGAGAATGTATCAATTAGGGGTAAATTATGTTTAGATAGTGTTCTAAAAATGAGTGAATTAATTTATAAAAAAATCTAAGTTAAATATATAAAAAATTGTATGATTATACACAATAAAAATAAAGATGGAAGTAATGGTTGCACATTCATATTTAAGTTTAATTTTTAGACAACATTTTTATTCATAATTATAATTCAAATATTCAGGTTATTATATAATGTTTTACATAGCTTAAAATAATTGTCATGATTTTATCTTTTCTCCAAATTACTCTGATCTAAAATTATAATATAGACATATTGTTACGCTGACAACAATTTTGTTCTTTAATTAAAAATTCAAAATTGAAAAAGAGGGACAAAATAAGTGGGTGAAAAAAAAGCTACCTCATAGCGTGGACATAAAAGAGAAAAGTAATCTTCTTGCATCTATGATTTAGATTTCATAGACATGGCTTTTTTATTTTGATATATCAATAAAATATTACTAGATTTTATTATGTTATTAATCAAGAGTAGTTAATCCTAATTTAAATTATGTTCGACCATTTGGTATTTTCAAGCTCTCAAATCAAGTTGTGGCATGGTCTACCCTAAAAAAGATTGTAGGAAAAATGTATCAGATGTATAAATATAAATAAACAAATGGGTCAAATAACAACAACAACAACAAGCATTTATCTTACTAAGTACAGTCGGCTACATGAATCTTTTTTCTTCGTTGTATCCTATCGAGTGTCATATTTTCAATTAAGTCTAATAGATTAAGATCATTTTTTATACAATTTGCCCAAGTCTTTTTAGTTCTACCACTATCATTCTTAACATAAGTCGAGTCTAAAACATCTACTCTCCTAACAGGATCATCAGACGGCAGCGTTTAATGTGACAAAACCATCTAAGACAACTCTCTCTAATCTACGCCAACTCTATCACGGATATATTCATTTTGTATTTTGTCAGTCAAGCCACTCATCCACCTAAGCATTCTCATCTTAGAAACACTAACTTTATTTTATGCTTCTCTATTAAAGGACAACATTTTGTGCCATAGAACATTGCAGGTCTCACCACCATCATATAAAATTATCCTTTCAGTCTGAGTGGTACTTTTCTATCACACAATGGGCCTGATTCCTCCACTTCAACCAACCAACTTGAATTCTACTCATAACATCCCCATTTATATCAACGTCACTTTGAACTATAGACCCGAGATATCTAAAACGATCACAACTTTTAATGATTTGACCACTTATAGTAACAACTCTGCCAGTAGAGCTACTGCTATTAAAATTATATTCAATGTATTCAATTTTAGATCCATTCAAAGTCTCAAACGAACGCCATTAGACTCTAATGTAGACCTCCATAATTCTCTTTCTCAAGTCTTATCCACAAGAAGGATATCATTAGAAAAAAGCATACAACAAGGTACATCCTCCTGTAAATGTCCAATAAGAGCATGCATAACTAAAGCAAAAAAATATGTGCTTAAAGCCGATCCCTGATGTAATCCAATTGAAGTAGGAAAATACTTAGTCAATCGTCCTTCTGTTCAAACACAAGTAATAGCTCTAGTATGCACATCTTAAATGACTTGAATATAAATCAAATCAACAGTTTTCTTCTCTAGAACTCTCCAAAGAACTTCTCTTAAAACCTTATCATAAGCAATTTCTATTTATATATATATATATATATATATATATATATATATATATATATCAGTATATGTTAAAAAGAATGAAAATGAAACAACAAATTTTTTTTTTTGAATGTATGTATATGCATGTTGACAGAAGAAATTAATATCCTTATAATACTAGTTTCAAACGCTAATATACCCGTGTATTTATGATTTACCTTTCAAATCAAATAATAGTAAAAATAAGAACCATAAAATGTTGTATCTATAGGTGATATATAAGTCGCGGTTGAATTGATATACTCCACACCAACCAATAGCAAAAGTTTTACGACCCAAAAATATTGATAGAGAATGTATCAATTAGGGGTAAATTATGTTTAGATAGTGTTCTAAAAATGAGTGAATTAATTTATAAAAAAATCTAAGTTAAATATATAAAAAATTGTATGATTATACACAATAAAAATAAAGATGGAAGTAATGGTTGCACATTCATATTTAAGTTTAATTTTTAGACAACATTTTTATTCATAATTATAATTCAAATATTCAGGTTATTATATAATGTTTTACATAGCTTAAAATAATTGTCATGATTTTATCTTTTCTCCAAATTACTCTGATCTAAAATTATAATATAGACATATTGTTACGCTGACAACAATTTTGTTCTTTAATTAAAAATTCAAAATTGAAAAAGAGGGACAAAATAAGTGGGTGAAAAAAAAGCTACCTCATAGCGTGGACATAAAAGAGAAAAGTAATCTTCTTGCATCTATGATTTAGATTTCATAGACATGGCTTTTTTATTTTGATATATCAATAAAATATTACTAGATTTTATTATGTTATTAATCAAGAGTAGTTAATCCTAATTTAAATTATGTTCGACCATTTGGTATTTTCAAGCTCTCAAATCAAGTTGTGGCATGGTCTACCCTAAAAAAGATTGTAGGAAAAATGTATCAGATGTATAAATATAAATAAACAAATGGGTCAAATAACAACAACAACAACAAGCATTTATCTTACTAAGTACAGTCGGCTACATGAATCTTTTTTCTTCGTTGTATCCTATCGAGTGTCATATTTTCAATTAAGTCTAATAGATTAAGATCATTTTTTATACAATTTGCCCAAGTCTTTTTAGTTCTACCACTATCATTCTTAACATAAGTCGAGTCTAAAACATCTACTCTCCTAACAGGATCATCAGACGGCAGCGTTTAATGTGACAAAACCATCTAAGACAACTCTCTCTAATCTACGCCAACTCTATCACGGATATATTCATTTTGTATTTTGTCAGTCAAGCCACTCATCCACCTAAGCATTCTCATCTTAGAAACACTAACTTTATTTTATGCTTCTCTATTAAAGGACAACATTTTGTGCCATAGAACATTGCAGGTCTCACCACCATCATATAAAATTATCCTTTCAGTCTGAGTGGTACTTTTCTATCACACAATGGGCCTGATTCCTCCACTTCAACCAACCAACTTGAATTCTACTCATAACATCCCCATTTATATCAACGTCACTTTGAACTATAGACCCGAGATATCTAAAACGATCACAACTTTTAATGATTTGACCACTTATAGTAACAACTCTGCCAGTAGAGCTACTGCTATTAAAATTATATTCAATGTATTCAATTTTAGATCCATTCAAAGTCTCAAACGAACGCCATTAGACTCTAATGTAGACCTCCATAATTCTCTTTCTCAAGTCTTATCCACAAGAAGGATATCATTAGAAAAAAGCATACAACAAGGTACATCCTCCTGTAAATGTCCAATAAGAGCATGCATAACTAAAGCAAAAAAATATGTGCTTAAAGCCGATCCCTGATGTAATCCAATTGAAGTAGGAAAATACTTAGTCAATCGTCCTTCTGTTCAAACACAAGTAATAGCTCTAGTATGCACATCTTAAATGACTTGAATATAAATCAAATCAACAGTTTTCTTCTCTAGAACTCTCCAAAGAACTTCTCTTAAAACCTTATCATAAGCAATTTCTAAATCAATAAAAATCGTACGTAGATACTCCTTATTATTTTTGTACTTCTCCATCAAACCTCTCAATAAATGTATAACATTCATTAGTAAACCTGTCAGGCATAAATTCAAATTAATTATGAGAAATCTTTATATCATATCTTAAAATATTACTCTCCAATGATTTTAAAGTATGACACATCAGCTTGATTCCTCTATAACTGGCACACTCTCGTGCACCCCTTTATTCTTAAAAATAAGGACCAAAATAATATTCTTCTACTCAAACATTTTTTTTAGTTTTTAAAATAATATTAAAGAGTTCAATAAGTCAAGAAACTCTCAAATCTCCTAAAAATTTTCACACTTCAATTAGAATATCATCAATTCCTACTGATTTTTCATCATTACTTTTCTTTAAAGCCTCCTCAACTTCATTGAAAAGTCAATCGTATTTTCAGAAACTTCATTGAAAAATTTATCAAAATAGCACGCCCACCTATGTTGAATATCTTCCTATAAGAAAAATACCTTTTGATTTTCCTCTTTAATACACTTTACTTGAATTAAATCTTCACTTTTCTTTTCTCTTCGTTTGACTAGTTTATACATATTTTTCATAATCTCTAGTATCTATTTTATTATAAAGTTCACTTAACGGTGACTATAGTGGGATCCTCTATTACCATGCTCGACCCCACCTTCATCCAATCTCATTTTTCTTACAAGCAGCTTACTAGAATATCATCCTTTCTATTGCTCCACAAATTGTTTGGAATTTTTTTTAATGATATTTTCAAGTAGCTTTTGGTTGGGAACATCGCCAAGCTCCATGAGATGAATATTTGAACCTTCATCCAGTCTAATCATTCTTACAGACATCTTAATAGAATTTCATGATTTCTATCTCTCCACAGATTGTTTGGAATTGTATTTCAATGATATTTTGAAGTAGCTTTTGGTTGGGTACATCGCCAGGTTTTATGAGATGGATATTATCCATTTGAACCTAGAAGAGTAGGAGTTGCAGAGCAATCCAAAGTTGGCAGATGATAGAGTGAATTAATCCTCAAATAATGAAGCCCAGCTCATATTGATAAACTAATATCAGTCCCCACATGTACCCTAGTCAAATCAATGTGATAAGTAAAGTGATGAATTGGCATCATTATCAATGTGAATGCTCATCAAAACAATATATCCTTCAACATTTTTCAATTTAATAAAATAATATTTTATCTAATTCTACTGTTCTTTTTACAAGTCACATTTCCAAAATACAAGAAAATCAAGGGGCTAAATATACATTCATCAATCATGATCGCGGTTCAAACCAAACCAATCCAATATTCTAGATCTAGCATGAACACACTCGAATCAAGTTGAATTCAGCAAGATTAACATAAACTCGTCAAGCTTAGCATGAACTTGTCATCATCAGGATTCATCAAATTCAATGAATTTGTTAGAATTTGACATGACCACCATTGCCTGAGCTGGAGAAACCATGTTTGGGCACGCCACAAGTCTTGCGAACTCATACAAGCTTGGAAGCCACAACCAGCCTTTAATCCGGTAAGATGGTGAGTTCATCTCATATATAGTTTTAACAAATTGTCAGCATATATTCAACTGTAACTTCCGCCAATCAACAATATAAATGGGGTGTTAAGGGAGGAGAGCTCTGACACATCTAGTCATTTGTACTCTAGAATTATAATTTTAGCAATCTAATAAAATCCCATAGCAACTTTCTCTAAGTTCTCAAAATTTCTTCTTTATCTCTACTTCCTTGCTCTGTGTCTTATGAGTCCTATTAGTAAATTTTATATGTTACCCACGGGTAAAGTTGGATTCAATAATAGGAATTTTTATGTTTTATTCAGAATATATATCAAATATCAAATTATTAAATCACGCATGCAGCCTTTTTAATCAATAATATGATGAGTAGGTTCTTTCACAGCTTTCGAACCAAAAGACCATTAAAATATCTGAACTTTTATGCAGCTATGATAGAATAATGTCATTAATCCCATCAAAAACAGACATTTATTAAACTGTTCTAAAGGCTCAGCATAGCGTGAAAAGTAAAACATTATTAGTCTTTCCACTTCAAGGATCGCGATCCAAAATTTAAAAAAACAGAGCCAAAATAGCTTAGTTTCGAAAGAGCATATACCTCTCCTTTCGTTCCTGCAAGCTCTTCATCTGATTCTTGTAGTGATTCTCTATAAACTGCTTGGCAGCCGCAACCCGCTGCTTTGTTATTTCCGAAGGAGGGGCCTCATCTATTGGGGGCTTCTGAGCATCAATCATGCTCTCCATTTCCTTTTTCTTCGAAACAACAGGCTTCACTTTACCCTCTCTTTGCTGTAACTTCCTAAACCAGCTTCTGGTAGAATCCATCAGACTCACGACGCCATCATTCTGAAATCAAAACATGCAAGCATCACCCCGGTGTTAACAATACCCAAATTGAATGCTCAAAACCAAAACACTTACCAAATTCCTCGGTGCGCCCGCTAACAAATCAAGCGATACAAATCTACTCCACCAATACACCAAAACCTAGAAATCCTACGTGATCCCACAAATCTCACGGATGTGCCGAGATCAAATGCCGTCGTCTCTCCTCCAAGTTAAAACGCCCTGACTGCTGACTCTCCAGCGAGACGGCTCTTTAACTTTTCGGAGGAAGCGAGGTGTTTCCCTCGGATCGCTTTGCAGCCTTCCAGGAGCTTTCCAACTCTAGCTGGCTTCGCTCGTCTCTGAAGTCTGATCCGAGAGGACAAAATTGCCCCTGGGACTCGTGGCAAAACCTAAATTCGAGACACTTGACGGGTTCCCCGGAGGGACTTCCTCCTGAAACTAACATTAGCCGATCCGTCAAATGAGTTAACCGATAAAATTTAGATATCCTTCCTTCACATATACACACACCATCCCTAGTAGTTATCCCTAATTCGGGGCAACTTTAAACGGTTCACCACAAATTTGTTATTTACAAATTAATCATCTTTTCATTCAAATTCTTGCTCAAATAACACCGTATCTATCCATATTTTTATTTTATTTTTATTAAATTAATAATAATTCAACCGTGACACATGTAAATAGTTTAAATATCAATATTTCATATAATTTGTAATTGATTATCACTATATTATATATATATATATATATATATATA
>NW_018164962.1:824667-843934 GCF_001263595.1 Phalaenopsis equestris | reverse complement strand
ATATATATCTAATATCTAAAGATTTATATTTATATGTACATATATATATATAGTCAAATTTCTCAAATGGCTTCTCGTGAAATATAACTTCTCATGTACAAATTTTTTGCACCAATATATTACAGATATAAGTGTCAATTTTTAGGTGTTGGATGTATAAATGCATAAGAAATAGTGATTTTTATGTAAATTTTCTAATATTTATTATATTTTTTGTTTAGTTTAATAAAGTTATTAATTAGAAGTTAACATGAATTTTGAAATTTTATAATTTAGTCAAATTTATTTCTATAATTATCAGTATTAATTTTAGACTCCAAATATATAAATAAAATTGTCTTTTTTTTTTTTGAGAGACATTGAAGAAGAATAATATCACAATCAATTTCCTTTAAAAAATCTATGTTAATTAATATTATGAAAATGTACATACATATCACACAATTTTTGTCCCTTTATATATCTAACATCTAAAAAATGATATTTACACTTTTTAATATTTTTGTGTCATAAATCTTGATATTCATGAAAAGGAAATATTTCACTTTTACAAATTTAATTCTAATGATATTTTTTATGTGATATTTAAATTTTAAATTTTATAAATATAAATATGAAAGTTTAGGAGTTAGATTTGTAAATATATAAGAAATTTGTGGTGTGTATGTAAATTCCTCATACTATAATTTGTATCCCATGATTGTAATATATATATTTTTGTTTACATGAAATCCATTCATTGAATTTATATAATCAAAGTTGAGCAAACAAGATATTAATGTAAAAAAGTACATGAGTACAAAAAAAAAGCTTAAGACAACGAAATATGTACTAGATTTTAGTAGGTGAATTGTCCTCATAATCTCGAAATGGACAATGTGGCAGGAACTTGATATGAAAAATTTTGTGACTATCAATTGCAGTCCAAGTTTCGAGTCTTTACATTGAGGGCTTTGAATCATTACAAAATAGAGTGTTGTTTGCACGTAAATTCGTTACAGTTGAGTGATATATTAACTTTTTTAGAGTTGTACAAAGATCAGGCACACAGACAAGTAAAAAAAATTGATAGAAAGACAGCACGAGTTATTACGTGAAATTCATAGGGGCAAAAAATATGGGGCTTCGCCTAGTTGAAATGATTCAACTATGTAGTATAAGTTACAAAGCATTACCGACCCTCAAATAGTTTGAAGCAATATTACAAAAGTGGAGTATAACTTCTGTTGGGAAAGTGATGGAAAATGATGATGAAGTGGTAGTAAACCTATTGTTGTGAAGAAAAGCTAATGGTAAGGGCCGTGTGTAAGAATATTTGTTTATAATGTATTTAGTAGTGGCGACCAAATGACGATGGTCGAGAAGCAGCAACAGTGGTCCAATTGTGGCGACGGCTTGATGATGGTGGTCGGGCAATGGTGGTTCAATGGTGGCAACTCTATCTCAGCGACCGAACAGTGGTGGTCTGCCGATGGCAGCAACTAGATGGTGGTAGACAGAAAGTGGTGGTTGTTTGGTGGCATCGACTCGATGTCAGTGGTCGGGCAGCAAAGGTTCGGTAGTGGTGGTGAACTGGTGGTCGATCGACAATGATAGGGAAAAAGGTGATGGTGGCCAGGCGGTGGCGGTGGCTCGACAATAGCGACCAGACAACAATGCTCTGATGGTGGCAGTGGCCAGTCGTTGGTGGTCGAGAATCAAGGACGATGGTCTAATGATGGCGACAGCTCGATGGGGGTAATCGAGAAGCAACAACACGATGGTGGCAGCGGGCTATGGTATGTGTGCACGAAGCAAAAATGGTGGTTCGGTGGTGGCGAGGGTTCGATTGCGGTTGTCGATCAATGGTGTTCCTGTGATGGTGAAGGTCGGTCAGCGGTGATCTGATGGTGGTGGAGCTTAAGATCTTTTAAGAACTTTGAGGTCTTTTGAGTTTTCTCTTCGGGGTCTAGGTTTTAAGTTCGCTTTCATGAAGATAGTAGTTGTTTATTTATAAATTTTGTGAGTGACATCCTCTATAAATACTACATGACTCTTAATCACTCCATTAAACGTCCCAATGAGGTCCATTTGATCGGATGTTGTTTTATAAGCATTTGAATGCCTTAATGGCATCACAATCAAGTGATCTTAGGCTCGTTGGATTCAACTCGACAAGACACTCTATTTGACTATCTATAAATTTTGTCAAATTTGGAATCCATTTGACCCTTCAATTGTCCATCCAAAGCCTCCACTTATGCTTCAATATATTGATATGGGTTTGATCTGACTCATATCGAAAAAGTTTTGGCTTCATTGGGTCAGTTTGATTATAATCTTGCCATAATTGATGCCCTATAAAATCTTGAATTTAAATCCAAAATATTTATCATTCGAAATGCTTCGAGATACATACATGACAAATAAACTTTGACGTTGTATTAAAAGTAAATAGAATAATTAATGGAATCATAGTGATGAAGAACGGGATAATACAGGGGGCCTTTTCTAATAATTAATTCAAAATTTAATGCCGCTTGAATAGTCTTAGACGTTAGTTTTAGGGAACTCGCCATAAACATTATATGAAGGTTACAATCGCACAAAACACACCTTTTGAATAAGAACATGGCTTTATCAAAGAATTAATAAAACCAAGGGGAATTTATATACACAACTCCACCGAAACTCTCATTTTTACAGACCAAACACCTAACTTTCCACTCTCTTTTTAACAAACCAAGCATCCAACTTACCATTTTTAACAGTGAAATCCACATTTTCATCCATAGCTAAGGTGCTAATTTTGTAAAAATGAAATGAGAGTTTGGGTGTTGGATACATGAATGCATAAAAATTAGGTGCTAAGTGTGTAAATTTCGGTAAAATTAAAGAATCTGAGAGAGGGTCTAAAAAACGTATTCATGATCCTATATACTTTTATTGCAGATGATGTAAATAAATAAAAAATCAATTCCATTTATTATTGATATTGTTGGTAATCTCGAGTTTGCATAAATAAATTAATATGTCATGCATGCATAAAGAATCTGAGAGAGTTTGTGGGTTGCAAAAATTCACACCCAGAACTCTTGATAAGAAGTTTGTGATATTCCGAGTCAAAAGTTTTGAAGTCATATTAAATTTAAGAAATCAAATAAGCTATAGATATTTTCTCTCATTTTATAAGGACTTTTTTGTTCCATAGGCACAAGCACCTCTGGCTAATTATCCGTCTATTTATAAGAGAAAATTTTTAATTAAAACTAATTATTATGATGTTAAGTATTTAGACTTAACATATAATAACATGAGTCATGTTATGAATTTTGAAAAGTTATAACCTCTACTTAAAATTTCATGGTGGGGACTATGATGATAAAGTCAATAAAGATTCCATGATTCTATCATCCTAGTAGTTGTTGGTCTCTAATTTAACTAGTCAGAAGAGGTAATCCACCCAACGTGACCAAAAGATGATTATCAATAATCATAGATTGTGTCCTCCAAGAGACTTCGTAGATTTGGGATGGGTGTTTGCTTAAGGGTATATTTAATTTCACTTTTAATTTAAAAAAAAAAACTTTTGTTTATCAAATGTATCATATGTAAGTCAAGGGTTAAAACTATTAGAGAACTTATGGGCTCCGACTGTGGCCATATTTTAATGACCATTTGGAGGTGATCCATCCGATTAGAAGTCTATTGCTGTGCAAGCTATTTTGTGATATCATTTGGCCTTAAACCGACACAGACAGAGGATATGGGCTCTGCACTTATGTCAAGAGGTTCGCCCGATGTGATTTTGCTTTTTATAAACTTATATTAGTTTAAAATTTTTCACTCACAATAAATAATTGCAAAGAGTGACAGAATGTTGCTCTTTTAGTCTGAAAGATAAATTTTATTTTATTATTTTTTTTATAATTTGAGAGATTTTTTTAAATAAACTCTTCTATTTTTTTTTTTTTTTTTTTTTTTTTTTGGTCAACATGATCATCATTGAGGTAATTATAATTTTAACCAAATTTTAGCACTTGAATTGCATTAGGTAATCGGTCCTGTTAACCCTTAATATTGAGGAGGATTGGACTAGTCATATGGGACTCAATCTCGTCAACTTCAGCCATTGTCAAGATGATGGTTGAATTGGGTAACTTGAAAGCATGTTCTATTAAATAAATTTAGATTAGGTTTTTTAAAGCAAGTTCTACAAATTTTAAAATACTTTCATGCTTCTCAAGATGGATAAAGTTTAAATTTAAATTTCTTTTTTTGCCCACATAGCATTCTTAGACTTTAATTTTGAGCTTTTAAGGATTTATCGAAGCACATGGGCCAATTTAGTGCGCATGATTTTGAGTTTAATTATTAATTTCGCAGAATATCCTTGAACTGTGTTTTCAAGCATTTAATGTATTGGTTGCAACATATACATTTGTTTCATTTGTAGTTTTATATTTTGAAGTTTCATAGTAATTTTTTTATATTTAAACTTTTTTTTTAGTGGGCTCGTATTCATTTAAAGTTCAATTCAGGGTGCACCTGAAAGTTTTGGGTTTTAAGGAGGAGTTTGAATAAAGAGCTGGAGAGATTATATGTTGCTCCAGAGAGCTTTCAACACAAAATTGAGGACACTTAATGTCTGACAAAGTGAGATATGATTTTTATCGTCAGGGATTTCAACCTGACTTCACATGAGGAGGTTGACCCTACAACATTCAGCTTTACTCATTCGATGAGTTATGATCATTCACATGGATTTGACTCGAGTAGATTTGAAGAAATGATCTTTGATGAAACAAGACAACATTATCTTAATCAAGTGCAGCAAGAAGAAATACCAAACCTTGAGGCTCCGATGTATTATGATTTACTGAACGTTGCTCAAAGACCACCGTGGGTTGTGCATCTCTTTTCTGAGTTATTTGTAGCTCTCATAATGCTAAAAATTAAAACTGGGTTTAACATGTCTCAAGAGTATTTCAATTAGTTTGTTGGATTACTAAAAGAGATAAACCCGCCTAAAAATTTAGTCCCTAAGGATTAATACAGGGCGAAAAAGTTATTTTCCAATTTAAGCTTAAAGCAAAGAAGATTGATTGTTGTGTAAACAAACATATCTTATATTACAAGACTAGTGTGACAGAGTCTCTGTGTTGATTTTGTAATTCTCCTATATTCAAACATCATAGTAGAATAAGGAAGTGGTAAAATAAAGTTTTGTTCAAGCAACTCTTTTATCTACCGCTTATTCCACATATTCAGAGGCAATACAGTTCTAAGTGTACTGCTCCACATATGACGTGGCATCTTAGCAGATCAGAGGAAATCAACTCAATTAGTCATCCAGCAGATGGGGAGACGTGGAAATATTTTGATTGCTTATTTGTTGAGTTTGTTGCAGAGACACATAACGTGTGACTTAGCTTAAGCTTTGATGACATCACACTATCCAATCAGACCACATAGCCCCTCTCTTGTTGACTTATGATTGTTACGTCATACAATCTACCACCTAAGATGTGAATGACAATGTCTTTCTTCTTCCTGACACTAATTATATCGGGTCTCAATAGTCCTAAAGACAGAAATGATGTATATTTGTAGTCGTTGATGAATGAGTTGCAAATACTTTGAAAAAGACGTGTCATGACATATGGTGTTTTCATGAAACATAATTTTCTGATAAAAGCAGAATGAATGTAGATAATAAGTTATTTTTCTGTGAATGAAATATACTCTAAGTGGTTATATCCATAATACATGAATTCATCTAAGACATTTACATTTTAACATGGTAGGAAGAATTCATGTTTTGACTATTATTGGATGATTCTAAATGTTGAACATCCTTTCAGGAGGAATAATGATACATACAAAAGAAAAAAAAATAGAGAAATCAGCGCCACATCCAAGAGTATATGGGAAAGATTTATCTCAGATTGTCAATGACTTTCTAAATATTATCGTTTGCTCTGACCTTCATATCATCCACTAGAATATGATGCTACTCATAATTAGACAAAAATATCAATTTTTTGTGATTTGTCTTAGTGGAAGGATGACATGATCAAACGATATATAGATGTCATGCACATAAAAAAAAATTCCTTGATAACATCTTTAACATTGTGATGGATGCTAAGTGAAAACTAATGGATAATGTGAATGTCAGATTTGATTTGAAGGAGATATGTAAAAGGCGGGAGTTAGAGATCCAATACACTCCTACTGGCAAGCTCGGGAAGCCCAGAGCAAAATATTCTTTTACTTTGCCCCAACGAAGAATAATTTGTGAGTCACTCCAATCACTAAAATTCCAAAGCGGGCATGCTTCGAATTTTAACCATTGCATTGATGTGGTTGAAAAAAAAAATATTTGGAATGAGAACCCATACTGTCAAATTTATTCTTCAAAATTTTATGTCAAATGTTTTTAATTGTCTGTTGATTGAAGTACTTAATCCATTGATTGAAACCAGTGTGTTCTTTAAGTAAATATGCCTAGCTCGTTTAAAACTTAATGGTGTACGCCAGTTAAAAGCGAACATTCATGCAATTCTTTGCAAGATCAAGAGAATATTCCCGCCTAATTTTTTTGACTCGATGGAGCATGTTCTTGTACATTTACGCCACGATGCATTAACCATTGAATGTATTCGCTTGAGAGGTAATTACTCATGGACTAGGTAGTTAATCATATGTTTATAAAGAATATTGTCAAATCGTGTTAAATAATTTTTTTTGATTTTTTAATAAACGAAAGAGAACCGTGAAGAACAAGGTACGACCAAAAGAATAGATCTATTAGACATATTAATTACAAGAGACAATAACATTCTGCTCCTACCATTCCGAGCAAGAATGTAACATGAAAGAGTTAGTGAGTGTGGTGCCTCCTTGAAGCTTGTTGTTTTCCAAAAGTTAGGTAAATCATCGGGTATGTGCACATCACGTTATCTTAATGATCAGAAACTTCAAACAGCAACATTTTACGTTTTTCTCAATTGCAACAAGGTTCAACCTTTTGTTGAGAGAAAATTTTTATCATAGTTCACTCTTTCGAGTGGAAATGTTATGATGAGCTAATTCAATAATATCTGAATATGTGGACAGGTTATTTGTGAACGATATTACCATCAAGGAGATCGAGAAAAAAATTCCCCCAACGGTTTACAACGCATAAAAGTTAGAATTATCAAATTTGTTACTAATCTCACATATACTTTTTTAGTGGCATATGATTTCTTATCTATTAACAGACTCATGAATGAAAAAAATGAGTAATAGATCTGGGTCTGATGGTCGGTATTTGAAGACCTATGTGCATCATGAAAGACCTTGTAATTTTCTTTTTTTTTTTTAATTCTAAACATAAAAATCAAAATATATATATATGACGTCTTCGATTGACCTTAGGCATCAATTTTCGAATTTAAATTTTGAACACCAAAATTTACTCCGCAGACACGTGCAGCGAGCTTTTGAATGCACACGTGCAGAAAACGTAACACAGAATGACACGACTATAGACGTAATTCCAGCATAGCGCTTCGAAAAGCCAACCAATTACCCGTTCCACGAAATTGAAACCCATGCACAGTGTCGAGCGGTGGATCTCCATCCCGCATACAAACATCTCTGCAGAAACACGCACAGCAAGCAGTTCCTGCTCCAGCATGACGCGACCGCGACGGTCCACCAACACGTGAGAGAAAGCACGGCGGGAGCTCGCTCGAGCCATCACATCAAAAGTCACATCTTTAGCCATTAATGAGGGCACGAATTTGAAAGGAGGTGGAAATATCTTCCAAAATGGTCAGATGAAACCATTTATTTATTCTTTTGCCCTGCTCCCGTCCTATCACTTTTTTTAGCAAAAAGTGATGGGACAGTTTGTCAGCCTTTTTTTATTTTTTTGCCATACCTCACCTTGTCTTTTCTCGTAATTATTAAATTTAAATATTTTGCTTAAAGTGGAAATAAAATCACACTTATCTCAGCTTCAGTGCATCCCTCCTATAACTGGAAGTTATCTGCTGCTTCAGATTCTCTTGCCTGTGTTGAACGGCAAATGCAGTCAGGTTTTGAGTCAGTGGTTGAAGAGCTTTAGCTTCTTCTTCATCGTGATTTGAGATTTGAGTTTTGGTATTTATGTATGCTCATATGCATTACGAGTTAAGTTAGTTATTTTGCTTGTTTAACTGCAATTCTCAAAATTATGGTGTGTTTTTTGTTTAAATCACATAGATATGTAGTCAGCTATTCTTCTCAGGCTGTGTTTGGTTGTATATGTAAATAAGATTTAGTAAATTTCAATTTATCAAATTTATTTTGACGGAGAAAATTTTGAGAATCATCGATCTTAAATCTGCGTGTGATTCGGATTTAATACATCCGAATTCAAGTTTACGTTAAGAAGAAGATGGAACGTGGGGAAAAACTACCATAACACGGGTTTAACAGAGCGTTGGATTTAAGGTTTAATTTTTTTTATGTTTGGATGGATTTAAGCTAAACGCATTGCAAAATTTGCTATTAATAGACTACCAAACACCGCCTAAGTCACATTTATTGATCAACAACTACAACATGGTTTTATTCTATTAAGTGAGGTCTGTTACATCAATTCTTTTTTTCCATTGTATCCTATTGAGTGTCATTTTTTCAATTAGTTCTAATAAATTAAAATCATTTTTTATACAACATGCTCAAGTCTTTTTAGGTCCACCTCTATTTTTTTTAACATAAATAGAGTTGAAAGTCTCAACACTCCTAATTAGATCATCAGGTGGTCAACATATGATGTGAACAAACCATCTAAGATGACTCTCTAATCTTGTACGCCACTGGAGCCTCACCATCTTTCAGGAATACTTTCATTGATTCAAGTTTTAAAAGTTATTAATGTTATTTTGTGAGTGAGAATCATTTATCTATGTTAAATTTTTATTTGAACATTCAATAATCTAAAAAAATGCAGCTAATCCCATACGATAAATCATTTAAATGAAATTAAAAATAGTAAAAAATAGATGTATATATATGGAGGAAGTAATTATTTGAGTTGAGAGAGCCTTTCATTTTTTTTTAATAGCAAATAAATATACAATAAAATAACACCCAAAGCAAAATTAGACCTGAGTTCAACATAAAAAGTCTAAAAATAAGGAAATAAAATTAGTGATAGAACAAAATATCTATTTATGTTAGGATTAAAATCAAAGAATCAATCATTAATAGTCCAAAAATAAGTAGATACACTGACTTTTATGATGAGAAATAGAGATAAAAATAGGCTAGTTAAAATATTATAGCCTAAAAGACCTAATATTTGTTTTATTCACAATAATTCAAAATATCCATAGCTCAATCCTTGAAAACTCATGACATGTATCATGTTTTGATTTTTTGTAGTGATTTGATACTTAATATGAGAAAAGATATTGTTTAGCCGATTGTGTGTATAATTGTGAACATAACTATTATTTTCATTTATAAATCAAACATAGGTGAGGTAAATTTTATTTATATAATGTGATAAAATGAACTTAATTTCAACATCTGAGTAAGATAATGTCCCAAGAAAAATATTGGCCCATTAAAAATTTGACTTTAGTGAGCTACATAGCGAAAAAAAAAAACAAAACAAATAAAATTCAGTCATATAGTATTCATGTTGGAATCACATAAGGAAAAATATCATGACAATTATGGATATAAACACATAGCTTGCCAAATATATTACAGGAATTTAGACTTTTTCCGACAGCCACAATCCGTCAGTTAAAATAAGAAAAACCATAACTTTTAATATTATTGACAGTTTACCGCTGATTTTAAGCTCGTAGGTGAAATGTTTGTCGGTAATTCCAAAACCGACCAATATTCCAATGGTATAAAAGTACCGACGGTTTTCTGATAATTTAATGTTGTGACTTTTATCAAGAAAACTTGAGTCGTCGGTAATCGTCGGTTCATATAACTAATGATTCTTCTATCGGTTATGGCGACGACATACATGTCAGAAGATTGTCGCACCCGTCGGTCTTTTGAAGCAAACAAAACTGGCGATTATGCGTCGTTTTTTATAATCGACGGATTAACTGTCAATAAAGTGCCGCACCAGTCGGTTTTTCGACAAAGTTAAAAATTTTCGGTAAAGCGTCATTTCTTATAACCGACGGGATAACTGCCAGAAAAGTATCGCGCTCGCTGTTTTTTGTGATGCACCTTAAGTCTTCAGTAAGATGTCGGTAAAAATGTTCATTGGCTAACCGCCGATTTTGCCTACGAATAAATTTGGAACCGTCGCAAAACTGATGATAAGCCGTCAGAAACATGTAGCATAAGAAAAAAATAATTCTTTTTTTCGTATTTATGGGGAAAACAAAACCACACTTTTGTTTAAAAGTAGAAATCATTGTCAAACTAATAAGAAGTCTTAATTAAAACCAAAATTAGTTTAAAAACAAAGATAAAGACTTATCTTAAATCCTCACTTATCTCAAGTCCTCCACCAAACTCTTGAAGTTCCTTTGATTCTCTTCTTTACAATCACTCAAAATAAAACAAAAAATAAAAAGGATAAAGTAAATTTGTGGTGCTTGGAAATCTCTCCAAACGTTCCTCCACAAACTTCTTCAAAAACTTTTCAACTCTCCCTTTTCAAGCACACTTTAAAAAGTCAGAACTTCTTTCTTTTATAAATTTCCAAGAGGTTCCTTGGTAATTCTTCAAAATGTGTCCCAATTCGATGTATTTTCCGAAGGATGCCTCCTTTCACAAGTCCTTTAATCATATTTTCGTTTCTAATGGTCATAACCACCCTCTTTAGTCAATAGGTGTCTCAAATATCTCTTCAAAATTCGACAAAATGAATTAAACCATCAAATAATCGCCTCTGGCGCTTAAGCGTGGGGCCTCCGGCGCTTAGGCGCGACCTTCTCTGTTTCACTGGCGCTTAGGCACCAAAACTCTTTTACATCATTTTCACATTTTTGCTATAAATTTGATCTTTTTTCACTTCTTTTAGCATTTTTCATCTTTTTACTTCTTTTAGTTTTAGCATTTTTCATCTTTTTACTTGTACATGAAAGAAAAACACACAAATACATTCCATTAAAGTGCAATATCTCAAAAATAGGTTTAAAAATGTGTCTAAAAATACTATATATTTTTTGTGTATCACTCACCACTCATTTTAAGATGTTGAATTCTAATATGTCTGGTAAATCATGCCCAAAGCATAAAACATTGGGACCGAGGGAAACAGAAAGAAATAGGAGATAGAGAGATTTGCCCCTTTGGGGGACAAAGAGGGCGTTCCCGGGCTTTTTGGTCCCTTTTGTTTACTTAAATCCTTGGTTTAGGGGACATGGAGAGAGTTCTCTCTACGTGGGGATTGAGAGAGAGGAAAACCCAAAAAGAGAGATGTGAGGGCCCTTTTACATGTTACAGGTTCTCCTAGCTATTTATAGATGAGCAAATAGTGAAAAGTAACATTATAATAGTGTCTTGCTTTAGAGATGATAGTACATGGTATTTTGGTCTTTTCCTCGCTCAGACCTGTCATTCTGGAGATTTTCGGTCGACACGGGTTGCAAATGCAGGCGGTAGACCCAAGGTAGTCGATCAGTCGGAAGAGGTGACCGGCCAACTAGACGTGGCCTATTGGGTGGCTTTAGGAGGTAGGCTCAAGGAGGCCAACCTGAGCCCCTAATCACCTCCCTCTCAGCTTGCTATCTGCCCCCGCCGCTCCCTCGCCACCGCAGTCTCCCTACCACCCTTCCCCCATGCCTCCCTAGCCACCATATAATTGATTTACATACTACATAGTATAAACTAAAATTAACTCCTTGTAAAGAGATTAAAAATTTTTTTTAATTTCTATCAAAATATAAACAATGTTGACAAAACATGATCCTAAATAACTCTTAAAATAATGTATACGCATGGCCAGATTTACAATAACAGAAGCTCCACCGACAGACCTTACTGATCTGGTTTGAACTAAAGTCAGGTAGATTTTATAGAACTATTAAATTGCCGTAGTCAGAAACAAACACTCTTCATTAGATCCAAGACTGATACATCATGATCGTTATCTTGGGAAAGTAGACAGCGACAGATCATTATTAATCAAAATATAAAAGTTTAAGTGCCTCTCTCATAACCTTTAATCAAATCAATCATCAATTCTTATGACCATTTTGATAACCTTCTCATTAGCAGAAACCGTCAAGCAATTCACTTAATTAATATATATTTACATATTTAGAATATAAATTTTAATAATTACATATATGTGCAGCTTGTGCATGAAAATATCATTTCATTTTTTCTAGAAGTTAAATATTGACATTTTTTTATATGATAAAAAAGTAAAATTTGGATGTCAGAGATATAAATATGTAAGAAGATTGGGTGGCATGTATGCAAATGTCCCTTGTATAAAAATTTTACACTTATTTGTTTCCATTGGAATTTCAAGTAAACTGTTTTTGGTCAACACTTACGTAACAGCAATATCCATGCTTATTTAATGAGGAAAGCTGGTGCCACCATGCTGATTTGGGGCTTTCCTTGACGTAACAGCCTCATGCTATCTGTTCCTTTGTTTATTCTGAACTCCTCAAATAAAAATAAATTATTTTTTTTAAAATTTTTTTTTACTGTATTTTTTTTTTATATTAGTTTTCTTTGGAGCCAAGGGGGATTTTCCTTCCTTAGTTTACCAAGCAATAATATTGGAAAAACATAAAAGTCTAGGTGGTTTATGTTGCCCTTTATAATTTTGAATGACTTTAAACATGATTATAAGTTAATGCATTGACATATTATACATGGTAAAGGGGATATTAATATATATCAATTAACATTAATATCATTTTTTTGAATTATTAAAGTCATGTTTTTGTTCATGTTAAGATTAGATCCCTTGGATATTGATAAGAGAGAAAATATGGGTTGAAGAAATTTGTTGTTTGGAAGGAAGTTTGAAAATTTATTGTAAGTACATGAAAGTTTATAAATATTTAAAATTTGGGTGTTATACATATTATCTGTTTTTATTTTAGTGTAGAACATGATTTTTTTTCCAACTATAACTAAGATATTGATCAAACACAATCTTTTGGCGCTATTACCATCAAAATCTTTTCAATTATGACCAAATTTAATCCTAAAGTTATGTAAAAAAGAAATATAGGGTTTTAAAATTATGATATCTGAATGAGAGCTAAAGCCCTCAACCACTAGACAGGTATGGGTTACACAGGACAACTATAAGATCACTTTTTTTAATATTCAAACAAAGAATGAAAGGAGACTAATAAGAACTTTAATGACAATTAAAAAATATTTGATTTGCTCGATTATCCCAAACCTCAAGAATTTCATTACTGGGAGAGAAAAGTTATCATGTCAAAATTATAATCTCTATTATTATATCGGTAATAAGAAAGAAGCAATTTCTCTCATATTACATAGCAGCATCCGAATTTTTATATCAACTAAGCATTACAACTCATTGGGGTGGGAGTTGAGTGGTGTAGCATTATTGAATTGCAACTTTAATTAGATTAAGATAGCAATTGAGAAGATTAGAGAGCTAGTTAGTGAAAGACAAGGAGTGTTAGGAAAGGTGTAAAGAAAATATGAAAATCAATGAAGATATGTGGAGTGAGATGGAGAGAAATCCAGTAGGAAGGGAGTTCTATAAGTTAGTTAGGTATAGGGAAACTAAGTCTGGAGTAAGTAATAAGGAAATATTGCAGCTCATAGTCAAATGCAAGCTACAATAAAGACTTGGTAACATTATTTTATATTGGTTGTTGTATATTACTTTTACCAAATTGGTTAAAGTTGTATCTTAGCTAGTCCAAATTATTGAAGCAGTAGTCAACTTTTTTGGTTAAATAATTTTCACTCAATTCTTCTTGCCTCTAGAACCCATTATCAACAATGAACCATAATTATTTAAAAAACCATTTGTTATTTTTGTATTAATAATAGTGCTGATTTCCTCAAGTTCTGATCCTTAGCTTATAATTCTTAGATAAATGGTTATGTTGAAGAGACAAACAAAATAATAAACAAATTATTAAAATTAAAAATATCAAATAAGGCAGAAAATTAGGCTGTCATTCAACCTTCAGTACTGTGGGCTCACCAAACCAATTTTTTCATTTGCAATAAAAGAAATTCCTTCAAATTTGGATCTCTCTCCATTGGCTATGAGCCAAAAGATCTTATAAAGATATTTTATCTCATAATCTATCTCTAGACTTGACATCCACTCTCTATGTCTACCGAGTAGGTGTTTATGTGGACTTAAATTAACTAATATTTGCACGCAGTTCATTTCGGTTTATTGGAGGAGATTACCACAAATCACTTTGTAACTTATGAAAAGTTCAAGCTCAAGAAATTTGATGTTGGTGATCTCAAGTTCGTGAATATATGTAATAATGAAATTTTTTAATTTTGAAAATTTTCATTCACCCATCGAATCAAATGTCTCAAATTAGTATCATAGTTGTCACTAGTAGGGCCCAAAACACATCAACTTAGACAAATCCTGATCCATATAAAGGCGAAGGTAGAGTCATTTATAATCCCAACTAGATACTATATCCTTTTAAACTTGCTTTATCCATTAATTTCTAGAATTTAAAATCCTTGGACATGTAATATATAGTTGTCTATCAGCTCTAGCTCAACTGTCACAATGCAGGTTAAGAGAGAGTTCAAAGACTGTCAACCATTATTGTCAGCGATTATTACACTCTAACATGCACCATCAATAACTGAGATAACAACCCAAGAACACTATAGGAATTAAGTAAATTTGTGTCAGTTATATCAAACATAAATCAAAGGTAAATCCGACTATATTTATGGGTTATCGTTATCGTCAAATTTGTGACCGATTTTTTTGTCTTTAAATCGGGCATCAGTGATGTTAATTCCGTCAATTTTTTGCTGAAATATTATGACACAAATAATTTGCGTCATTTTTTACGTCGTATTAGCATCAAAATTATTTATTTGGATGAACAAATAAGGATTTTATGACCAATTGACGATGTTACAATCACCAACTATGCCCTATAAGGTAAACCACTATTGCAGTCACCAACTTATGCTATTGCAGTCACCAACTATAGACGGTGTGAACAATTAACAATATTGCATTAACCAACAATAACCTCTGTGACCAATAGATGATAATTCAACTTTCATTTAACCATAAGCTTTGTAACCAACTAGTGCATCTGCAACAACCAACTATGACTTTTGTAGCTGATTACTACTGTTACAACTTTAAAATACCACCTATGTGGCAAAATAATGCTATTACAATTACCAATTACGACCTATGTGATAAACATACAACATTGTAGTAACCAAACCAAATACGACCTCTATGACCAACTGATGATATTGTAGCTTTCAACCATGGCCTTTTGTGACAAACTACTACATGAACGTGCAACAACGAACTAAGGTCTTTGTAGGAGACTACTACTTTTACAGCTTCCAACATCAACCTCTGTGGTCAATTGTCACTATTGTAACCATTAACTACGGTCTCTATTATCAATTACATTTGTTGTAGCCCATTTATGGAAAGTATAGTCGAACTACTATTGTACATATCAATTTATCAATAGTGCAATTCCATCTTCTCCAATTCAAAGAAAGAGTGGTGCGCTTTTGAATTTGAATATTTAACCTTCTTTAATTGTGAAGGACTTGGTTAAACTTTTGTTCTACGAGAGAGATGTATCCATGAGACCTTTATGGGAAATGATGTTCGAATTGGTGAAGCCTAAGAGGTTCCATGCGATGAGTATGGCAGAAATGAGGAATGGGAGAAAGGGGTTGACAATTCAGATATTCATCCTTGATTGTTGAAAATCTTCTTATTAACCTTCCACCACTTAAATCCAACAAATTTTTCTAGAATTATTTTACCAGAAAAATGTATGAGAGAACAAGCAAAAATTGCTATCAATCTTGACAAGTTTTTACCAACAAATCTCTCAATTCGAGAGCATTATCTTGTAATATTAGTTTAAAACTTATGAAGTCCTAATATCCTCACTGGCTTTTACTCTTATATTGTTTTTTTCTACAGTTTCCACATCTCTTTTATTCTTATTTATGAACTCATCTCTTCCATCTCAACTACTGTTGATTTAGGAAATATCTGGACTTCATACTCGCTTTCTCTCCTTCTCTATATTTATAATTATGAAGATGTATCTTTGCATCTACATGTTACTTTTGTCTGCAACATGAGTAGCTACACTAAGAGAAGAAGATGCTCCAAATTCTTTTCATTGATTATCTATAAAAGTGCGTACTTAAGAAGAATTCTTATCATTGTCCAAATTCTGTCTGAAGAAGAACTCTTATTATTGTTTGTGTATACAGCTTTTCTTATTGGATATCATTATATGACCATAATATAATGATAAAACAATAATTGCATAAGTAAAAGAATTTGAGCAGAAAGAAAGTAAACAAAAAAATGAGAAATTTATTGAAAAATCTATTTATGTTTATATTTACACAAAAAATATCAAATTAAATTTGATTAGTCTATTTAAATCATCTTAAATCAAAATGAACCAATCAAAACATAGTTCAAATCATCAAAATCAATTCCTCAAGATCTAAATTGCTGAATAAATAATCAAACCTATATTGAATCAAATCTATTGGTTCCGTTTTTAGGGGTGATGGTTTGGCTTATAAACACTTGTATTAAGGAGGCTAGGGATATATTTTACTCATTTATTTCAAGTTGAGTGCTTTATCTGAAATAGTATGTATGTGTGATTCGTTATGCTATATGTGACCGAGTTCCTTTAATTTGGAAGAATATATTCCTAACCTTCTTGATATTTTTTATTTATGTAAGGAAAAAAATATCCCTACTATTATCTTTCTTCTCCCTTTCAAATTCATGGCTACTTTCATTGTCCAAGGTGCTTTGGTGGACCAAATTTAGCCGAAATAGTCTATTTTAGGTCTTGACTATGATGAAAATTATCCATGTAAATATGGGAGTAGTCACACATTGTAATAGTTATATATATATATATATATATATATAAGCAATATTTCAATATATAGACTGCATTTATTTTGCTTCCGAGCAAACACTAGTAATTTAAAAATTACTTTTTACAGTGCACTCTTCATTCCACAAGCCAAACAACCCTCAGTAAAAAAGAGATGGTGCATGATTCCTTCATAATGAGCTAATTGAGTCGAGAACAGATCATCCTGAGTTAAATGGTGGTCTATTCTGTCACTTAATTTATTTTGACTAATGCGTTCCCACTTTTTCCGTAACACTACCGGAGAGCTAAACTTTGTAGAGAGAAAAAAAAAATCAAGAGAAAGTTAATATTTTCTTTTGATTTGGTGGGCGAGATTGAAAAAGAAGAACTTTGCAAATAAAATTGATGTAAATAAATTTTTAATAAGTCTCCAATTATTTTCGCATTTTCCAATTTCTTTAGTCTAAATATATATTAATCACATAATATTGTATAAATTAATTTTAATTTATTTAGTCTAAATATATATTTAATTTTTCAAACCTTAATTGTGTTAGTTAAAATAGTTAGTAAGTTGATAATAATCATAAAGTTAAACTTTTTAATTAAAATTTGATTATTATTATTATTAGTGTTTGCTTGTTTATTTTACTTGTCAGCTTAAGTCCCACTGATGGGACTGTGAGTTGATTTTATGCCGAATATTGATGCACAGTGAGTTGAATTTAAAAGGTGAAGCTAATCATACTCACACAGTTTTAGCCTTATTTGATCATCCCAACCAGTTGCATCCAAAGACTGTACTTCCACAACTCTTCCCTTCCCCCATGCTTTTACTAGCCCTAGCCCACAGACAAATGATAAGGCAAAACTCTCTCTGCAGGTACACTTCACAGCGACCTTAATTAACAAGTTAAAAAATATTTCTAATAAAGTTAAAATGACTCAAAATTGAATCCACTCTGACATACACCATCCTCTCATTTTTCTCTTCTAACAAAACAAAGCTCAATTTGCTTTTAATTAAAGCATCATCAAAACAAAAATTGATTGTTGCCTCTACAAAAAAAAGGCTAGGTAAATATAATCTATATTTTCACTCTGAATTATTTCACAATTATATCTATTGAATTTATTTAGTAAAATACATACACATACATGCATACATATTTATGCATAGATACATATGTCACTGGGTCAAACAACTAAAACAATATGAAACAATGTAAAAATTAGAACAGAAAAAAGTGCTGAAAAACTAAACTCTCAAGAAAAAAATTCTAAAAACTTGCAGAGAAACATAGAAACATGAATTAATTGCGTGAAAGCAAGATACAAACCAATCATAAAATTCAGCACCTCATAATCTCGTCAACTGAAATATCAAAAAATTAACCCTAAACAAATCAAAACCAATCATGTATTTATCAAAAAGATCATCATTGCTTCATTATCATCAAGATTCCTTTTTTTTTTTTTTTCTTAACTTCAATACATTGATCATGGATCAAAGCATGCACGGCTAAATACGCAGTTTCTTCCTCGAAACAAGCAAGAAATGAGAGACGAGCAAACACAACTAGTACCCAACAGATATTCAATGAAACGCAGACAGTACTGGAATCATAGCTCCACTACCATGCTCCTCTTCATCACACACCATCTGATCGCCGCCGCCGCCTACGACTTCACCACCGCCGCCACCACCGCCGGGAATCATCAAAATGCTCTCATACTGATGATGTTGACCAGAATCAAAGTCAAGCGACGTCACCACGGCCTGCTGCGACGAAACCGCTCTCTTCCTTTTCTTCTTATCGTAAGCAACTCCGCGAGCTTTAGCCTGCGAGTCCCGAAGGTCGCGGAGGTAGAGCCGGACGGCACGTGCGGCGAACGGGTTTGCTTCAGGTCGGCCGCCGTTTTCTTCAAAGGCGGCTCTGAGGCGGCCGACGAGGGCGTCGAGGCTGCCCCAAGCTTGTCGGAGCGGGCAGGAGCAGGGGCCGGGGGGGCAGGGCTGCCCGAAAAAGGGGCAGGATGGGGAGTGGACTTTGGTCTTCCCGAACTGATCCAAGTATCTTAGGAATTCAAGAACGTGCGCGCCGCTGCAGCGCGAGAGCTCGAGCGGCGGGCGGTGGTTTCGGAGATATTGACCGAAGGTGTTCCAATCGCGGCGCTTCTGCGACTCGTATCTGCTCGGTCTAACC
>NW_018164962.1:819088-824599 GCF_001263595.1 Phalaenopsis equestris | reverse complement strand
GGGAAAGCATGTGAGGAGAAGTGGGAGAAGATGAGAGGAGAAGGGAGGGGGTGAATATTATTACATCACCAAGATATGTGGAGATCTAGGAAGAGGAGATAGGTTGGAGGAGGATGTTAAGGCGAAGAGATCTGTATATGGTGTGAAGGGAAAAAAATGACTTTTATTTTATTTTATTTTATTTATGTGCTAGTAAAAAAAAAACGAGTTAAAGAAAAAAAGGCAATATTTTTATAAAATTATTTTTATGATTTTTTTTGGTTTGTTTTTATATGTAAGGGTAAATTGTATATATGATTTTATAGTGTTTAATTGAATGATTATTTTTATATGATATGGTTTTTTAGTTTTTGTTTCATATAAATGTGATGAGTTTTAATTTAATTACTATTCACCGTCCTCTCAATTTATAGTTATTGGTTATTGTAAGTGTATCATTATTAATATTTTTAAATATAAACTTATTATTGCATGTCTGATAATAATTTGAAATTATTTTTCAACAGTCTCATGATGTTAGACAATAAGTAGATTCAGAACTCCGATAAATATATCACAATATTTAGTTTATTTTTCCTGAATAGGTGCGGACTTAGGGCCCGTTTGGGGCAGCTTATTTGGTGCGGTGGAGTTTTGAAAACGTATCTGGTCTGTTTGGGTAGACTGTGTTTTGGCAGCTTATGCATTTTCAAAACGTAGAAAATAATATTTTCACACCGCGCCTATTTAGGTGCGATGGGAGCTTAATGGCACTGGCTTTTTCAAAAAAAAAAAAAAAAAAATTGTAATAGTCATCGCATCTAGCTTATCAACAGATTATTTTTAATCAGCTTATCAACAGATTATTCAATAAGCTACAGCTGCCCCCAACAGACCCTTAATCAAAATGATCTCATTGAATGTAAAAATGAGAAATGATAAGATTAAAAAATCAATTTTCTTTTTAAAAAATCATCATTATTTATTATTAAAAAATAATAAGGAAAAGGGAAATAAATACCGTTAAGTCTACCACCTTAGATAAATTCATCATCGCTATTTTGCAACCTAACGATGGAAAAAAATATTACATCCGAATGACCTACATCAGAACTCCAGATGTAATATTTTCTTTCATTATTAGTAGTATTGTGTTGTTATTTTGCTAAAATAGCATCACATTACTACCAATAACACATAAATACTACCATCCGCATATGAAACTACATCAAGACTCCTGATGTAATATTTTCTCATAACGAAGAGCCTTGATTTAAATGGTATACTTCTTGGACTCTAAGACAATGATTTAAGACTTCATTGTTAATTTGAAACGTTAATGTAATACAATAATTGTAAATGAAAAATATATTCATTCAATTTTAAGGAGAAAGTATTACAAACGATAAATTAAGAAAATCATCATTGAATGTCGATAAAATCAACATTGTGTTTGTTTTAGAAACCATCGATTCTCGAAAGATGATGGGTTATCATCTTGCAGGCACATGATCCTCTGATATGAACCCGGTTCTTTAATATTGATAATCGACAATTCGGGGATGTCGTCAACTCCAAAAGCAAACAGCGATTCGAGATTGCTGACGACTACAAAAACAAAAGAAAAAAAAAAAAACACTTGCTTTTTATATTTCATCTCTCAATGTTTCCGATAGAAGTTATTTATAGAACATATAACTATCAATCATTATTAACTAAGTATGATTATTTATCTAATACTAAAACTAATGAATATCATAACATATCATTTAGTATTCTATCATTCTCCTCTTGAACAACTTATGATGTTCTTTGAATCAATAGTTGTAAAGAAGTACTTCGATTCACTCAGTCATCCGGCCTTAATAATATTGAGCCATGATTTTGAATATTTAGAAGTGTTATTAAGCCTTAAGCGAGCAAAATTAAAAACTCTTCAAAATTAAAATAAGCTTAAAATCGACATAACTATATTTTTTTAAGAGAGTACTGATCGAAGCAATAAGTATCTCTTATTGACACACCTTAGTCTTTACCTTTTTCCATCACTTTTTTTTTTTTTTTTTTTTTTTTTTGCTTATGATCCTAATTTCAAGGACTGGAGGCATTTATATAATTTTGCAATATAAGTGTTATTTGAACACCTATACAACATGTGTATGAATTGTGGTCTGATGGAGGCCAGATTCAATATATATGTTTCTCTTAACATTGTCTAATTAGCGGTTTTAAATGGGTTAGAATTGGGTGAATAGTTTTTTTAGTATGATAGATCAATACATTTTATTCTTATTTTATATCTCAACAAATCCACATTACTTCTTGATATTTCATTAAAAAATAATCCAATCAAGCACAAATCTAGATGTAATTTTTGAATTAGAAGCTTTCAAAATTAAAACTAAGAATTCCTTAACCCCAAATTTTAGTAAATTTATAATCTAATTGAATATCTTCATGAGTTGAATCTAATGACACCAAAAGTGAATTAATACGAGTCCAAATTAACCCAAATCATCAAGTACTTAATGGTTTGAAAACTCAAGTCATTAATTAATTAAACGCCTGTAATTATATCAATAATCTCAATGAGAGAAATCCAACGAATATAAGATGACTCAATTTTGGAATTATTAAGGCTCTAAGAAAAGGGGCAATTACATAAAGACCAACTGAAACTTGCTGTTTACAAATCAACCACTCTGTTTCATCCATTTTTCAAATTCTCACTCAAATAATATCAAAACACATATAAAACCCCAACCCAATTTTTTTCATTTTTATCATATTAACAATAGTTTGATCGTGACATGCATAAATACATTGATCGATTCAGTAGTTCAAAAAAATAACTCAAGTGCTTAATTTGTAAATACTGATGTTTTGGATGGTATGTATATATTTATCCCAAAAATTAAATATAATCCATCCAATAGAATGTTATAAAATTTTAGATGGATTTATTAAATTTTTACTCTAAAAAATTATAAAAAAAAGTTTCATTTTTTACATAAGAATACTAAACTTGAGTTTGAAAGCGCATAGAAGATGGAAGAACTCTAAATAACTTATTGAAGTACTCTGACGGTCATCCCTAGCCATTGTTATTATTTGAATATCTTTATTTAATAACAATCACATGAACTTCATTGTCTGACCATTAGCTCACAATCATCATAGTCCATTCACCATTATCTAAACATCATCGTCCAACTTCAATCATTCTACCATCATCACACGATCATCATATTCAACAGTCATTGCTCAAATCGTTGTCATTGCTCAAATCGTTGTCATTGCCCCTGTACTACTTATACTTCTATTATAGTTATAGGAGGTTAATTTTGAATGCATCACTTTGCAATCCCATATATTTTTTTTAATTCATGGGAAGCACAAAATTTGTAATTTTACTTACATGATGAGTCATTATATTTGGACTAAGCCATGATTTTTTCCATTCTGGATTCCATGAGAAAATTTGGGTGCCTTTTTGTTCCTTTTTCTTTTGTTCAATGTGCATGCCAGACCTTTGTATAAATCTAAGATGCAAAATTCTAAATTCATTGTCATAAATTCATTGACCTCGGTATTCTACAAACGCTTTTTTAATGGCTGATAGTCAATCCTTCAATCAAAGGCAACATAAGCTTGCAGATGAGGGTCAATCGTATGCCAAATTTTAGAGAGTCATCTTCGTTCGATAAAGGAGCAACAAGATTATATGAACAAATAGTAAAATCACAACATGGTGAAATTTTCATATCATAAACTTAATAGGATGCTAACACTAGTTAATTTAAGTGTGCTCATGTAGGGTCTCTTTATAGCTGTATTAAAATTCATCCTCTAAAACAATCTACGAAGATCTTCATAACACTATCATTTTAAACCATCATTCTTTTGCTGATGAATAACCCATCATCCCCAACAACATTTGTTAAAGTATTTTCTTATGCCATAAAGATGCACTTCGATGTCTTCTTCATGGGAAGTTATATATATATATATATATATATATATATATATATATATATATATATAATTCATGTCCATTAAAAAAGATATTCAATTTGAAAGATCAAAACTTATGAAAGATTAAAAAATGATCTTAGATTTAAATTAGTTTATTTCAAGTATCATCAATGTTTAAAAAAGATCTCCAATTTCAAATGAACATTTAGCTAGTATATCTAAACTAATTATTGTATTCTAATATGTTAAAAGATCAAATCTTAAACCCAAGATTAAGAAAAAAAATGTTTTAGGAGTGAGTAAAAAAATAAAGCATTTGAGATTACCAAAATGATCTCCAAAATTATGAAAAAAAAAAAACTTGAGACGGTTTACTTCTATTATAAAATACTGAAAGAAAAAGGAAAAGAGAAAAGAGAACGAGTTTGTGATATGTTGCTGCTTGTTGGATGAAGAAGAGGATATGTTTTTATGGTGCCTCTCAGTCGAAGATAAAAATAAGGACTCGTGATTGACCATTTTGCATCAGGTTTGTAGATTATTTGGAAAGAATGTGAGGAAGTTGTTGTACATTGTTATTTTGGTTAAAGGGATAATGGAGAAAGGGACAAACTATGAGAGAGTGAGATAGCTTATGAAGGAAGGATTAGAGAGCAAAAGGATGGGTATAAAAGCTCATAAAGGCTGTGTGTGAGTGAGAGCACGTGCATGAGTGTAAGCGAGAGTGTGAGAGTGTGAGAGAATAATTAAAATGCCCAAACCTTAATTATTTTTTGGTGAATAATAAAGGTGAAAATATTTATTACGCCTCGTTGGGATACTCTCATGCTCTTGGTGGTAGCCTACCGTTCAATTGAAAACTCATAATTGTTATATGATGTGTGTGATGTCATGCCACATTACTTACTCTGTCATTAGATTATTATTTTGTAATAATTTTGCCTATTTGGCCAAATGCTTTTCTCAAGTTTACCCACAATGCACTGCTTTTTGTATAGCCTCTCATGCACCTAACATTTTTAACAATGTGGAATCCCTCACAACTTTCACTCTCCATTTTTTAATTGAAGCCATAAGGTGGTAGGGGAAAGGGTAGTCATATTTAGCATGTCTACTATTGATTCAGTGTATATTTTCAACAAGATCTTGTACCACAAATGATTCTCTTCATTTAAGTTAAACCAATATTCATCTTTTCTGAAGATGAATTTCTTAAATCAACATTTTTGTGAAATCTTGCCTCGCCAAACACCAAGAGATAATTCCAAAGAACTTTTGCAGCTAAACTTATCTTGATCACCAAGAACACCAAGAACACCAAGAACCTGCAATGCTTTAAAGATCTGAACAACCTTTCAGTTCTTGTAGTTGAAGGACTTGATTGTCATATGATAGTTCCAATTCCCAAGAACTGGAAACGCAGCAAGCAAATACAAAAGAAAACAGGGAAAAACTAAAGAGATTGTTCTGTTAGGCTAATTAATTTTCAACATATTGTTATCAAATTATCCCTAAAAGCTACTTTATGAGATGGGTTTCTATATATATATATATATA
>NW_018164962.1:817639-819005 GCF_001263595.1 Phalaenopsis equestris | reverse complement strand
TATATACATACATACATAATGAGAAAAAAAATTCATCGGCAATGGTTTGCCCATGGCCCGAGGAGCTCAGACACGGTCTCAGCGGAGTAGGTTGTAACGGATCCAAATGACCCTAATTTTTGTCAGTTAATTTCAATTTTATGCCAATTCGAGCCGAATCCAAGCTGAAACAGATCCAAATAACTCAATTTGAGCCAGTTCGTTTTGATTGAGAGCAGATCGAGCTCGATTCGAATTCGACCCGACCCCAGCTCGGCTCGAAATCAGATCGTTAACAATACCATATTGATTTAAACTTCTAGAAACTTATCTGGCACCATACATATGATGAAATTTAGGATTACAAAAGTCGAACATTATCATGTGTTCAATTATTTATCGTTGCAGTCCTTACGCAACAAACAAATTATTTAAAAAAAATATAAGATTATTCGCTTATTCGATCTAGACAAAACTAGCTAGGCAAATGGGGACTGCCCGTTGAAAGTGATTTATGCTTAGCATTGTTTGAACTTTCCTGATTGCGGTACTAAATAGTCCATGTGATCTTGTAAGTCATCTACATGCTTCTGTATTTGTCACAAAACGACAACATTTTTATTACTATGTTGTCGATGTCACCAAAAAGGATACGGACCCGAAAAGAAGAACAAAAATGAAAATTCTGGTGCTGAAATATCATTACTTTCGATTGATCTTTTCAAAATTTACAGAAAATAATCAAGATGGTACGATTTCAACATGGTTCAAGCGAAATAAATTTCACATATAATTGCAAGTATTAATATATATCATCGAATTCTTTTAGCACATAGTGTCCCGTATTATTGTTCGTGAGTTCATAGAAACCGATGAGGAACTTGCGTTGATAGAGGAAAGGTAGAAGAGAGAGAGAGAGATGGGTGTCAGACTCGGAAGAAGTCTATGAGATTATCTATTGAATTCGAGTCTCCGACAAGCTGGAATGCCGGACTCGTCAGAGGTTTATGCGAGGGGAAAAAATAATAATAAATATTTTTAGTATTTTAGGACTATTATATATGATGTCTTGATGAAAAAATCATGATGTGCAGTTAAATAGAGCTTTTAAAGATAGAAAAACCTATGTCATTGCATGTAATAATGACCATCTCCCGTAGTTGTATCTCTCTAGAGGGGCTAGATCACCCTCTTACTCTTATGGACGAAAGAGATGAGTTCAGTCACTTCAACATGTACCACTTCGACAAGTGGGCGCAGGAATACGTGTAGAAAATCCTATATAGTCTTATTTATGAGTGTGTGTGCCGCTCATGTTTGTGTGTGTGTGTGTCTCTCTCTCTCTCTCTCTCTCTCTCTCTCTCTCTCTATATATATATATATATAT
>NW_018164962.1:807655-817629 GCF_001263595.1 Phalaenopsis equestris | reverse complement strand
TATATATATATATATTGGAAAGTATATGTGTACGTTGGACAAATCCATGTGCACGCACAGTAGAAGCCCGCCACTTATTTATTTAGAGAGATATATTTGATGCTAACTTGGCGGAGGAGCTCATATAAGAAATAGTACTGTTGTAAGGATAGAATATAAGAGATTAAATTGACTCAAATATATTAATAAATGGACACATCTATCAATTGATAACGGTAAATTAAAATTCTTATCAGCATATTAATAATCCCTCTCATATCATTTCCAAAGATGAACTGCTTTTTCACTCTCAAATTTTAAGCGAACATTTGCATATCTACCGCCATTGTTTTTAAGTTAAATTTTTTTAACTATATCAAGTTTTATATTGCAATATGTGTAGTTAACATCTATATTTGAGCATCTAAATTGATCAATTGAATAACCTAACAAAATAACTTCATGAATACAAACATGAGAAAGTACAACGAAACAATATGGAGACAAAAACACAAGAATTTATGTGGCCCAACCATGCTTGCCTTACATCCATGTATGAAGTGTGTAGGCATAAATAAATCTACTATTGTGGGCTCCGAAAATTCACATTCGTTTCCCCAGTTAACTCTCTGCATTTTTTTTTTTTTGAGAGAGAACTTAGGAGGGTCGAATTTTTAAAATGCATATTGGATTGTAGATAAGACACTATCGATATATTTCACCCTCATTTAGCGATGTCTTTTTTATCTAAGTTTCGCGGTTTTCTGTAGGTGCAAGCTCCTACAGTCAATTACCCCTCCCGATAATGGGAGAGCACTTTCGATTAATGCTGATCATTTAGCATTGAGAATTCAACATATAATAGTAGCTGACTTAATATTTAAATTGTAGAATTCACCACTTAAAGCTTAAAGCAGATGGTGGAGGAATGAAGATCTCATGGTTTCGTCATTCTGTGTCGTTGTGGTCCCTAATCTACTTAGTTAGAGAAGGTAATCAACCAAAACTAATAGAATGATTCTTGTCAACAGTCAAGGGTTTCTTCGTCCAAGATATCCTTATAAATTAGGGTTGGATGTTTGTCTAAGAGGACAAATTTAAGTCGACCTTAGCTAACATAAGGTTTTATGCTAATCAATTGTACCCTTATGACTCACGACTCAAATGGTAGAAAGTTGTTGTGAAACATACATGCTACTGTCGTGATCGTAATATAATAGTGTCATTTGACAGCAACCACCCGGTCAGAGCGCTCTAGTTGTAACAATTATTTTATGGTGCTATTTGGAGGCAGAACCATGCCGACAGAGGGCATGGACCACACCCTTATTGGCATGCAATTAATTTGATTATAAATATAGGGATACATTTGATATGACATTAACTTTTTGTGAGCTAAAATCGATATGAAATTTGTCACCCTTGACAAACAGTTGCAAAGGTAGAAGTCTTTTAAGTGATTAAATTTTACTTACATATTAGTTGATTATTGTGATAATCTTGATTTTAAAGACTAACATCTCCGGCTGAAATATTATATGAACTCGACCATCTTCGAGTTATTGAACATTTAAAGCTTTTGTGTTTAAAGTGGGGGCATTTAGTTTTATTAGTTTAAGTTTTTCAAAGTATACGTCACATCGACTTCTATTCTTATAGGTTGGAGGATTTGACTATGTGATTTGGGTTTGTAAATTCTTATCTTTAGGATTTGAACATTTATCAAATTTACTAAACTTGTCATCTCCAGTCCTTGTGAGGAGGAGGATCGGACTAGTGGGGTGGGATTTACAACCCTTCTTTATAGACAAGACAACCCAATTAGCCCGCATAACATTCTCAAATCCATTAATTGAGTATTCAAAGCATTGGTTGGAGCACATGCGGACGTTTAACTTTCATTTGTTTGAGTTATTTCAGCTGGAGCATTTGGTGTATTAAAACAAGTTATATGATTTTAAAACATGAGTTAAATCAAATAGCTTGCACATAAGCTTTTATTTTAAGCAATCTACCGCCTTCTGTTCGCTAGCAGACACGTTGCAAATCCGATGACGAAGCAATTTATTTCAAATTTCATTAATAAAGCTCCATATTTAACTTAGGTCTTATAATTTTAATACTTCTCAAAGTTGTTTCCTTTCACTTTTTCTTAATCATAAAAAATATGTGCTGAATTTTTGTGCAATGTCAAGAAATTAGTTTCATTATACTACCTCCTTGAATTTCTATCATTATGGCATGCTTAAACTTCTGATTAGTTAAAAAGGGAAGAAAAAAAAGCAAAAAAAGACAAAAGTCTGTGGCGAAGAGAATGGAGCTAAAAAAACTCGAATATTTTTAATAAATGTGCTGTCATTAATGAGTCACTTTCTTAGGGCAGATGTCCAACTCGCCATGCTCGTAGAAGTGGGGAACACTTAACTAACACAACCTGCGATAATTGAATCATTGATAATGGGCACCAACTTTTCCTCGCATAGGCGCAGTTATAGACCCTCTGCAACCATACAGGTCTCTGCGAGCAGCTTTAAGCTTCTTTAATTACTGACTCATTTTCTAATACAGTACAAACTGTTAATTAGTGTGTTCAACCTTGCAAAATATTACATTATAGAGCATTTGGTTGATTGTTCATCTTTTTGTTAGATGAATCTTTATATCATACTAAATTTGGTTGTTTTCTTATATATTATACTTATTAAAGCATATTAAATCTTAATCAAAATTTAATCCACTCATTAAGAATAATAATAATGGTAAGCCAAAGTTAAAGTTACTAGCCTACTAAAAAAAAGAAAAGAAAAGTTTAATATTTCTTAGTTCGGCCTATATTAAAGTTTTGTTTCTTACAGTTGCACTTGTTTGAAGAAGTAGTTGTGAAACTGTTAAAAAAAAATTTTGTTCAAAAAGCTGTTATGATTATTACGATTTTTTTTTAAAAAAAGGTTAAACCGTAGCTTTCTAACAATCACAGCAGTAAGCCGGTATGGTGGGAAATCACATTTTTTAACTGCAGTTTTTTTAGAATAAGTACAAAATAAAGAACTGTGGTGAAGTGACGCACCGCCGACCCAAACACACCTTTAAGTCGGAGATTAAATAATATGAGTGGTTGCCAAAACCAGTGAGGTCCCAATCAACTCCTTAATCTATGGAATATAGGCCTTAGGCTCCAAAAATATTAGTCAAAAAAAACATATTTTGGTGACTCTCATGCGGATTGTAACAGGAAATTCATAAGATTACTATTAGGATTAGAAGGGAATTATGGCAGTCTATACATTATGATGGCCACATATCATTGTGGGAGGCGTTTCATATCGCGAAGGAATTCTTAAATAATTATATAGTTTCATGGTGTCGTGTGGGGGTCTCCAACCACAGAAACATGTCTCTTTCAGTTTTTATTTAAGTTTCAATTTCTGTATTTTAGTTTTTTTTAATACTGAGATACCGGACCAGATATATTATAAAAATTATTTCGTCTCAGAATTGTCGCAGCAAAAAAAATAATAATTGTAATGAGAAGAACAATTACATGCAGAGCTCCTAAAATATTGCTATTTACAAAACAATCTCTCAAGATTCATGATAAAATTCCAACCCCTATTATTCATTTTTATCAAATTCTCAATAATTTGATCATTGCACTGGTAAATGCATATGTTGGCTGGTTCAAAAAATCACTAGAGTGCTTAATTTATAAATATCAATGTTTGTGTGTGTGTGTGTGTGTGTGTGTGTGTGTGTGTGTGTGTGTATGTGTGTGTGTGTGTGTGTGTGTCTGTCTGTGTCTGTGTGTCTGTGTGTGCACGTACCGTGGCTTGTTGGTAGAGCAACATCTCTGAATGTCATAAGTCCTCTCAGGTCACGGGTTCAAATCTTCCGTGTGTAGGGTGTTGTACTCGAATATTTAGCACACCTAAGACTGACCAAAGCTCGTCTAATAGCCTTCAGCCATTTCCCTAATCAATGCCATTTAGTTACTTCATGTTCTCTCTTTTTTTCAATTTCTTTTAACCAATATATATATATAGGTTAAAAATAAAGTGAAAGAAATTAAAAAAAAAAAAGAGAGAACATGAAGTAACCAAATGGCATTAATTAGTCTCCACAGCTTTAGAGAATATATTTGATTCTTCAAAGTGCAGAATATGGCATCAAAAGAGAAGATTCAGCTTCATCTCTGTAATTAGTCAAATAACATAATTGAGCTGAGCAGCTAAAAATTTATTTAAAAAACTGTTTTATAAAAAGCAATTTCTTAAAGCCAAATAAATTCATGGTCTAAAACAAGTACAAAATTTATAATAAATATTTTCAAAAAAGCAGTACAGCCAAACAAATTTAAAAATGAAAAAACTGCTTTAATTGAAACTAATAGCAACATAAAAAATTTTCCAAACAAACCTCAAGTCTACTGATTGTAAGTCAAGTTATTTCTAATCATATAATTCAAAATCTAGCACATATAAACATACGTGAATTTAAAAAACAGCAGAAAATAACCTTGAGAAAAGAAAAATCACAATGAAAATATGACGTGTGGTGTTCGTGTTCGTGTCCGTATCCACCGTATCCGCACACAAGAAAAACCGATCATCATAAAAAATCTTAAGGAAGATTTGTATACATACCACTCAATTCCTATGTATTTAAAAATCTAAAACTTCAAATTTTACATGTACATCAAATTACCTATGCATGAAAAGTCATATTTCACCTTTTAAAAGCTATAACGAGGGTATGTAAAGCCCCAAATCTCAGTTAGACTCTATCAGCATATGTTAATCATAGAAGAAAAAATCTTGGCTTGCGCAGAGCAACAATGACACAGAATAAGATTCATTTAGAAGAGTCAACTCCAAGACATTCCTTCACACATAATACTTAGTTAAATTTTACACAAAATGCTTGTTTGTAATTTTTGCTATATTTGTATACACAGAAAACCTCGAGCAAAAAAGCCAAAAATAATACAGTACTCATGAACTTCGAGATGCATTTAGAAGAGGAAATTAAAATACTTTCCTCTGCTCTTAATTCAGATTTTCTTTCTTATTGTCTCTATAGATTTTGCTTCCAGTGTGGTCAAGATTTCTCAGCTCCTCGAAGGCGTGCATTGTCTCGGCATCAAATCCTCCAGCAAACTGCACCAAAGTTTTTTTGGTTTTTCAAATATTAGTGTGATATAAACAGTAGGACTGAAAGAATTACAGAAGCTCGTTAAGATTATTTATATCATGATCAGTAAGAGCTTCAATGCCTCTAGATGAGATGCAAGGTGTTGGAGTTTGTAAACAAATATTGAAGATGCATTGTTATTGTTTTGAAAAGATGCCTCCATGTCTCGTTGAAAGATAAGCAACATAAGGATCAAAGGGCTCATCTTTTCATCTATCGGATTAAGAGAAATGCACGAATTTTGGAAAAAAAAATAAGCAATGCTACATTGCGAATGAAGCTAGAATAGTTATGCATGACAAAAAAAATATAATAGTATAATAGTGAATTTAGCTCAAAGATTGTTAATCGTTTGAAAATTGATTCAAATTTTGGCTTGAATCGAGATCAGATCGAAATAAACGAGTCTCCTATGAGCTAAAACTTTGGATCAAATTTCTTTTTAGCCGATTTCGAGCCATAAACGAATCAGCTCGAAGTATTTTTTTATTTATAATGCTAAATAAAATCAAATATAACAAGCCACGAGCTGATTTCGAATTGGAACTCGTTGAATCCAAATATATCAGGGAGGCACATCTAAGGAATAGAGCGCGAAGAAGAAGCATTATAAAAATTGATCCAAATAACTAAATTTGAGAAAGCTCTTTTCGAATTCAAGTCGAATCAAGCTCGATTTCAATTTCGAGCTAAGTTGGCATTAAATTATAAGATAACGTGCCACAAGACAATTCCGAGCCACACTCAATTCATTTGAGTCGATTTCAAGCCAACCATAGCTTAGCTCATAATCGGATCGTTAACAACCCTAATGATAGTTCCAAATTTTGTGAGAATTGGATTCTTGATTTTGATTTTACCCTTTTCAAATGTCTCCTCATAGGGGCGATTTTCAACATATGACTATACCTATAGAAAAATGATTTCTCCTAAGAGGGCAACACCCAGCGGTTTGGTACAAGGGTAATTTAAGTAAATTGCATATTGTACTATAGGGTTCTATATATGTGTCACGGTTGTAACCCTATGAGAGACTGAGATCTGAATCTTGTATTTTGTACTCTTTTCTGAATATTGAAAAGGAAGTCGCCGCTCTGCTCCAGGATGTAGACAGTAGACATCTTTGTCAAACCTCGTAAATCTCTGTGTTCTTCTGGATTTGTGTCGTTACTTATTTTTCTTCGCCCTAATTTCTCAACAAGTGGAATCAGAGCAGCGGAGGAGCAAAATTGGAAGGGCGAACGCGGAAAACGAAATTTACTCGGAAAAGGAAAGTCCGCTGGAAAGGAAATTCAGCGCCAAGATATTCCGAAGATATTCCAGGACGCGGAAAAGGGGGAATCTGTTGTTGCACTCGGAAAAGAAAAGCTGGAGGCTGCCCGATTAGAAGGAAATCGACATTCGCCCTTTTGTGATATTCCAGGACGCAGGTTCCTGAATTGCAAAAGCTTTTCTGGAAGGCAAAGTTTTTCTGAGAAGGAAAACAGAGCTTTTCTGGAAGGCGAAGCTTGTCTGGAAGGAAAAAGGAAATAAGTTATGATTTTATTGCAGAGAAGAAAATTGAAAGAGTAATCAAGTTCCGATTTTATTTCTTTGCAGGAGGCGGAGAAGAAAATTGGAAAGAAATAAGTTCAGATTTTATTCCTTTGTTGCGGAGAAGAAATTTGGAATGGATATTTTCCAGATTTCTCTAAAGGCAATAAAGAAAATTTCCTCCTACTAACCAGGAAAATCTTGTTGCATGCGGAGATTTTACAGGACGCAGGAAAAACAAGGAAAGGGAATTTGCTGCTGCACTAAGGAAAGAAAAGATTTCTTTCTAAAAGGAAAGCGAAGGCGGAGTTTTTCAAGAATGAAAGCGGAAACGGAGCTTTTCTAGAAGGAAAAAAGAGCTTTTCTGGAAAGCAGAGACGGAATTTTTCATGGAAGTCTAAGGAAAAAGATTTCTGAGAAAGTTTAATTAAGAAAAATTTAATTAAGGAAAAGTTTTTTTTTCTGAGAAACTTAATTAAGAGAAATACTTAATTAAGGAAACTTAATTAAGGGAGTATTTCAATCCTTTTTCGGAAAGATTCTGTTGCTTTTCTGAAAAACTTAATTAGGAGAAATATTTAATTAAAGAAACTTAATTAAGAGAATATTTCAATCTTTTTTCGGAAAAATTCTGTTACTTTTCTGGAAAGTTTAATTAAGGGAAATACTAAATTAAGGGAAACTTAATTAAGGGAATCTTAATTAAGGAATTATTTAAAAAAATATTTATGGCCCAACCCACATTGGTGCATAAGAATCTCCACGATGTATTTTCTCCTAAGGGGTTGGATATTAATCAATGTGGAGATTTATTGGGCATATGTCTTTCTCCCAAGGGGTTGGATATTCGCCAAGGTGGAGATTTGTTTGACATATGTATTTCTCCTAAGAGGCTGAATATCGCCAAGGTGGAGATTTGTGAGTTATGACTCATAATACTAGAATTTAGAGTCTTTTGTCATGAAGAGATGTCTCTTGGAATTGAATATTAAAAATTAAATATTGAAAATTTGGAGTCTTTTCGTGAAGAGATGTCTCATAATACTAAGGTGGAGATTTGTCAGACATATGTATTTCTCCTAAGGGGTCGAATATTCGCCAAGATGGAGATTTGTTTGGCATATGAATTTCTCCTAAGGGGTTGAATATTCGTCAAGGTGGAGATTTGTTAGGTATGACTCATAATATCAGAATTTGGAGTCTTTTGTCATGAAGAGATGTCTCTCGGAAGCGGGTGGCCCAATCGAAAAAGATGTCTACATCCTCGTAAATCTCTGTGTTCTTCTGGATTTGTGTTGATTCTTGTTTTTCTTCGCCCTAATTTCTCAACAAGTTGTACTCGAACGAGGTTTTAGGGCAGAGAAGAAAAATTTCGGCAGCACGAGAATATATAAGATTTTGGCAGAGGAGATTTGGTTGTTAGGGCAAAGGAGTTCGATGAATTTTGGGGCTTCAAAAATTCGGCGAGGAACTTTGGCGATTCGCGACAGATTATTAGAGCAGGAAGCGAGGAGTCCGTGAAGGGCGCGAATCGAGCGGGAGGACCAGTTTGCGAAGGTGAAGCCAAAGGCGTTCGCGGGAGGTTGGCGGACGGAGGCATGAAGGATTGTTCGCGGGAGGCTGCCGCCAACCCATAAGTTTGTGAAGGGTTGTTCGCCGAAGGAGAATCAAGGAAGCTTCCATCTCCAGCAGAGGGAATATTCCCTCTAAAATGCGGGAGGAGCTTGCTGCACGCGGGAATTCGCGGGGAGGAGTTTCTCATGGGAGTTTCGCGCCGACGCAAGCATTCGCGCAGGAGGCGTTCGCAGGATTCGGTTTGGAAGCTGCCCGGAGGAGCAGTTCGCAAGGCGGCGTGAATCACTGAATCACGATGGAACCGAAAAAGGAAAGCGGAGTTTTTCTTGAAGGAAAGCGAAAATTGAGCTTTTCTGGAAGGAAAGTCACTGCAACTTTATATATGCTTAAAAATACAAGAATTTGATACTGCTGCTAGAAGATTTAAATATCCGGCAACGATGCCAAAAATTTGACAACGATTATAGATTTGATAAAAATGTGTATAAAATACTCAATAATTGCAAAGTCACACTTATCAACGCAAGTATACGTATCGCTCAAGTAATACATGACACTAATGGAGTCTTGAATATCGATCCCACATGGAGTAATATTAGAGGCTACAAACTAAGATTTAAAAAATCAATACTTAATCACAACAATATAGTTCAATTTGCATATTTGTCACTAATTGGCAATTGAAATAAAAATGTAATTTTAATAAACTCTTAATTAACTAATTCTACTAATAAAGTTTTTAATGTGAAGTTCAATATATAAGAAAGAATCTTTCACCTTGTCAAGAAATTTAAGTGAATGGATAAATTGAATCGGTTCAAATTGTAATGTGCCAAATAGGAGCATACCTATTATTTACCCTTTGGACCAGACATAAAGAATATTGACTAATCCTATGTTTGGTTACTGAATCTGCGGCTAGGTTGGGAGGATACCGGCTCTCACTTCGAAGCTTCAACGTTCCCCCCGCCTGACGGCTAACATCTACACTTTAGCACCCAAACGATAGGATCAAATTGAGGATTTTAGTCTGTCACTCTAAAATCTCCAATTCTACGCCCGATAATTTTTATTTCCCTATTTATTTGCACCCAACTTTCAAGGACTTTGACCTCCTTAAATCTTGGATGTGATGTTCACTTGTAAAACTCAACATATTTTAGCAAATCAATTGGTCAGATTGAAATTAAATTAAGAATGAAGTGAAAAGATCATCACAACTTTTTTAACATTCTCATAACACAACTAATTAAAATCACCATTTAAAAAATCTCAAGACAAGGAGAAAGACAGAGAAAACTACACAGAACTCATGGAGAAGATACAACAAAACTTAGAATTTATATATAAAAGTAAAGTTATACAAACTTCAATAAGTAAATATAACTTATCTCTAATTCCTCCCCAAACAAACTCCTCGAAGTTCTTCTTAATCTCTTCATTTCTTTACAGCACACAGAATTCTTCTTCGAAGCGGCAAGGAGGAAGAAATCTCTTACTTTCCTTCCACTCTTACAATTTCTCGAAGAATTCCTCACAATACTAACCACTCTCTACACTCTAATGGGCACCACAAACAACAAAGACTCAGCGGACACCCCCTTTTTCGGCCTCCAAATGTTTCTTTTAAAGTTATAGAAGAGTTTTCAAGAGTTGCCCAAGCGTCCCTTAAAAAATCGTCCACATTCAATGCATCTGTT
>NW_018164962.1:738881-807630 GCF_001263595.1 Phalaenopsis equestris | reverse complement strand
CCGGCGGCCTCGATAGTGTCATCGTCGGCCTTCTAGAATATTTAATTCTGGACTCTCGGGAAAAACTCGTCGTCGACGGCGTCGAGCTCGCCGTCAGCGCCCAAGATCAAATCTTCATATTTTGGTAGAAAAATCTCGACAAAGTGGAAGACAACTTCAAATGACAGAATTGATCAAACCAAAACTTTAGTTCGCATTCACATGAAATTTTGGGTAAGAATTCTATTACTCATGAGTTATCCCCGTTCACATCTGATGCTGGTGAAGAAAAAAACTGCATTAGATATCCAATTGAGGAGTATGTAACTTATGAGAAGCTATCCTCATCCTACGAAGTTTTTGTTTCTAACCTTAATAGTATGCAAATTCCTAAATCCATTTATGAAGCACTAGAAAATTCAGAATATAGGAAAACAATTGAAGAAATTCAAGCACTAAAGGTTAATGGCACATGAATTCTTACTAAACTCTCTCAAAATATGAAGTCAGTTGGGTGCAAATAGGTGTTCAACAACAAATACAAAACTGATGAGGATAGATTCAAAGCCAGACTTATTGCAAGAAGGTTCACTCAATTTTCAATTTTATAGGATCAACTATTGGGAGACTTTTGCACTAGTTGTCAAACTTACACTATAAGAGTTCTTTCAATAGTAGTTAACAAAGAATGTTGGGAGAAGCTACTTCGAAAGAATCCTCTTATTCTTTCACTTTGGAATATGATCACTAATAACGACTTTATATATGCTAAAAAATACAAGAATTTAATATTATTACTAGAAGATTTAAATCCCCGGCAACGACACCAAAAACTTGACAACGGTTATAAATTTGATAAAGATGTGCATAAAATATTCAATAATTATAAAGTCACACTTATAAATGCAAGTATACGTATCGCTCAAGTAATACAGGGCTCTAATGGAGTCGTGGATATCGATCCCACAAGGAGTAATATTAGAGGCTACGAATTTAAGATTTAGAAAATCAATACTTAATCACAACAATATAGTTCAAATTGCATATTTGTCACAAATATGCAATTAAAATAAAAATATAATTTTAATAAACTCTCAATCAACTAATTCTACTAATAAAGTTTAAAATGTGAAGTTCAATATATAAGAAAACAACATTCTCATTGTCAAGAAATTTAAGTGAATGGATAAATTGAATCGGTTCAAATTGTATTGTGTCAAATAAGAGCATACATATTATTGAGCATACAAATAAGAGCATACATATTATTTACCCTTTGGACCAGGCATAAAGAACATTGACTAATCATATGCTTAGTTATTGAATCTGTGGCTAGGCTAGGAGGATACTGGCTCTCACTTCGGAGCTCTCACATTCCCCTCGCTTGAGGGCTAACATCTACACTTCAGCACCCAAACAATAGGACCGAATTGAGGATTTTATTTTGTCACTCTAAAATCTCAAATTCTACGCCCGATAATTTTTATTTCCTTATTTATTTGCGCCCAACTTTTAAGGATTTTAACCTCCCTAAATCTTGGATGTAATCCTCACTTTAGTTGTAAAACTCAACATATTTTAACAAATCAATTGGCCAAATTGAAAGTAAATTAAGATTAAAGTGAAAAAATCATCACAACATCTTTAACATTCTCATGGCACAATCAATTCAAATTATCATTTCACAAAATCTCAAGACAATGAGAAAGACAGAGAAAACTACTCAGAACTCATGGAGAAGATACGACAAAACTTAAATTTCATATATAAAAGCAAAGTCATACAAACTACAATAAGTAAATACAACTTACTTGAATTCCTCCCTAAGTAACTTCTCAAAGTTCCTTTGAATCTCTTCCTTTCTTTACAGCACACAGAATTCTCCTTCGAAGCGGCAAGGAAGAAGAAATGTCTCACTTTCCTTCCACTCTTACAATCTCTCGAAGAATTCCTCACAATACCTAACCCTAAATTACACTCCCCTGGACACCCATAGACCACTTGACACTCTCTGTACACTATGGACTCTCTTTTTTGGCCTCCAAAATGTCTCTTAAAGTTGTAGAAGAGTTTTTAAAAGTTGCCTAAGTGTCCCTTCAAAAATCGTCCACATTCAATGCATCTATTGAGAGAACCGTCGTTCTCTCCGTCGGCGGCCTCGATGGCGTCGTCGGCGGCCTTCTAGAATATTTAATTTTGGACTCTCGAGAAAAACCCGTCGTCGGCACCCAAGATCAAATCTTCATATTTTGGTCATTTTTGTTCCAAATTCGCCCATTTTTTGCATCTTTTTGCTCCAATGACCATAATTCAACATACCTGCAACAAAACATCAAAAATACATTTCTTTAAAGTGCAATATCATCAAAATCAATGTAAAATATGTATGAAAATCTCAACATATTTTTCTTTGGTCACTCACATGATTCAAGAAAATCATAACAATAAATTTAAGCACATAAGCAAAATCAAAACAAATAAAAAAGCACACGAGAATTTATGTGAAAAAATATGAGAACGTGGAAAAAATCACGGAGCCACACTACCATTAATTCACTATAAAAATCAGATAATTTCATAAAGAACTCACACGACCTTCTTCTCCACATACGAAGAAATTTACAGGTCGTCTCACAATCTTCTTTATCCGATTCGATGCGAAAAACACACACCGAAAAAATCCCAAAAAGTCTCCTCTTCAACTCTCCTCCCCTTGATCAGGAACTTATTGAAGAACACTAAAGGAAGACCTACACCAGTCCATCATTACGCCACTCAAAATTGGTTTAAAACCCCAGAAAGCAGGGTAACTATACCGGGCGCTTAGGCGCCAAATCTGGCGTCTAAACGCCAAGCTCTCGGGATTGCGCCAAGCAAATCGGCCGTTGGCGCTTAAGAGTCGGCTCTTTCGTCTGCACCAAAAATATGACACCTGAGCACCCAAAGGGGCCGCAAAGACGCCCCCCCCCCCCCCCCCCCCTCTCTATCAGCGGCCAAAGATGGGCGCTTAGGCGCCGAGATAACGGTGTGCTTTAACTCCATATACATAGCAAAGAATGAGGATTGTATCAACTTGATACAAAAAATATCTTTCATAATGAGAATTTGGAAGAAGTGCACATGAAGATACCCCAAAAAATTCAGAATGATTTCAACAATCACTTGGTATGAAAGCTTTAAAAGTTTCTCAATGGGCTTAAGCAATCACTAAGAGCATGGTTTAAAAGATTTATTAAAACTACGAGATGTAATTGTTTTTCTCAAACTCAAGTTGATCATACTCTATTTGTAAAACACACTCAGAAAGGTCATATTATTACATTGATAATAGATGTGAATTATATGATTCTTATGTGAGATGATGAAAGTGAGATTCTCAAGATTAAAAAAAGTGCTTGCCACAAAGTTTGAAGTCAAGAACCTAAGAGCCATGAGATAATTTCTAAGTATGAAAGTAGCAAGGTCGAAAAAAGGCATTATATCATAGAGGAAATACATCCTAGATCTACTAAAATAAATAAAGATGATTGTATGTAAGCTTATTAATACTTCAATAGATCCCAACAAGTCAAAAATGGGAGAATAAATTGTCTATTTGGAAAATGGAAGATATCAAAGATCGGTAGGAGGCAATCTCCTAGAGAAATATATAAGAGGCTTGATTTTTATCGCTACTCAAGATTTCAAAAGTAGTTATGGCAGTAGTGTTCACTTCCAAAAAGAGTAACGATAAACAATTAATATACTTACTCCTATATGTTGAGGATATGTTATTAACAACTAAGAATATGAGTGGGATAAGAAAGGCCAAAGTCTAACTTAGTAAGAAGCTTGAAATGAGTAATTTGGGAGCAATAAGAAATATGCATAGTATGGATATTTAAATAAATAAATAAATCAGTAAATTATATGTAAATAAAAAAGTTTATATAGAGAAAATTCTGCACAGGTTTAACGTGTAGAATGCAAAATTTGTTAACTCTCTAATAGTAGTTATACTCAGATTTTCAGCTACATTATCTCCACACAAAATGATGAGGTTACCTATATGTCACATGTTTCATATTCTATTGCAATCTCTCACGTATGCTACAGTCTTTTTTTTCAAATCCAAATTTGTCATATACAGTTAGTGCAATTAGTAGATGTGGCAAATCCTAATAAGGAACATTGAAGAGCAGTTCAATGAATTTCCAGATACTTATGTGGCACTACTGATGCTTGTTTGCAGATTGGAAGCATTAGAAATGGACTGATTGATTATGTTGATTCTGATTTTGCTAGTAACCTTAATAAAAGATATGTTGTCACCATTAGAGATTGTGCTATCAGTTGAAGAGCTATTTTACAAACTACCGTTGCATTGTCTACTATTAAGCTCAAGTACATGAAAATTACTGAAGTCTTTAAGAAAGCTTTTTGATTGAATTAGCTGTCTGACAAAGTCCACAAGAACTTAGAAATTACAACAATTTTGTATGATAACAAGAATGCTTTTTCCCTCGCCATATAATGTTCGGTATCATTTTATGTGTGCAATCATTGCTCGTGATAATATTATTATAACTCAACACTCGTAATAAACTTGCTAATACGATGACCAGGCCACTTCCTATTGCCAAAGATGAGCAATTCTCGTAAATAGTGAGTGTTCAGTGTTGACATTTGGACTATTGAGGAAAAGGAGGAAAATGTTTTGGCGAAGATTGATGCATTATTTGCCATTCTTGTAAATAGAGATTGTTGAAATTTGTGAGCCAAATTCTAATGGGCTTCGATTGACCAGCTCGTTGTGTGACATAAATGCAGTAAAAAATTTTAAGAGAAAATTTTTTGGAGGGATCGGTGGTGATTGCAAAGAGATTGGTCCAATAGGCCTTTTTAGAGAATTTATAGTGGTGGCAGCTGGTTTGAGCCCATATTTGGAATGAAAACAAGTGAAATATAACTTCTAAAGTGTAGAATGACGGTGAAAAAAGAATTCTTAGAAAAAATAGTTTACATAAAAATATTAGCAAATAACATAGACTAATGTTGAAACTTACTTGATGAATTCTAAAAGCAAATCTCACACCCTGTAGCAGCATATACTCTAATGCAGGACCTTTATCAGATACTCCCATGGCTTGCAGCTCGGTTGCTACCCTCTTCATATATTTTCTGGCAAGCTTGACTGAAGCAAATTTAATCTGCAGTGAAAACACAGTAAGCGAGTGGATAAAGCAGTTCCTCTAAAATTTGTTCTTCTGATAGCAAAGGCAAAAGAAAATGAACATCACATCATAGGCATACTAAATTAATAAGAATTTAGTAATTTTTCAATGCCTAAGCATGCTAAATAGGCTTATACACAAATGTTTAATTAACTACAATGTTCCTCACAAATAAAATGTTGATACCTTGCTAATAAGGCCAGAGTCAAGCATCCAATCTATGGGAATTTGAAATTCCTTACAGTTGCGCATCAAAGCATCTCTTGTTCTCAGAAGAGTATAGACACTACGTTCAATCCTAAGGTCCACAAATTTCCCAATAATTTATTTGAAATTGAAAAAGCTTTACAGATATAAAAAATAAGATGATGGATTAGAAGCAAAATCTTACTTTTCAGAAAGTGCCACCATTTTCTTTAATGCAATCTCACAAGAAAGATGAAGATCATCTTCATAGTTTGTGGCTTCAAACTCCAATTTATTTAGATCAAGATAGCCAAAAGCAGCTTCTCTCAGTGTGTCAGCTTTCTTCTCAGGCCAATCGAAGTGTTTTAACACTGCTCTTTCATCAACCTTCAAAGGGATAAACATGCATCCTATTAAAATCACCAACAGCTAAAGCTAAATAACAAAAACATTCAAGTGGGACGCTCACAAGAAAGCAAAGTTCATCATCAAGCCATTTAACAAATGCAACAACATCTTCAATGTCTCGGTAAACAGCAGTGTTTACTTCTTTTATCAAAGAGTTTACAAATTCGCCCTGAGTTTCCACATCAGCTTTTATCTAAAAAATGAGGCAGAGAATGATTAGCATATGATATAAACACTGCAAATCAGGATAAACAAATAAATAAAGAATTTTACAGCCAGCAAATAAGAAGAACGGTTCTCAATTTCTCCAATCATGCTGCTACGAACGTTTGCAACATCAGGAATATCACCAACCCCGCCGCCACAATTATCTTTTCTCGACTCTCTCTTCATCAGAGAATGGTATAATTCAGCAACCTGTGGTGCTCTTTGCATAATCCCCGAGCTTTTAGCCAAGAACTTTGGTGGGGGTGGAGGAGGTGGAGGGGGTGGAGGAATTGGACCCGATCCAACTCTATTTTCCACATTAGGAGCTGCAGTAGAAGGTCGTGGTGGAGGGTTTGGAATTCGTAAAGTGCGCTTTTCAACATCAAAAGCTGCGACTTTGATTGGCTCAGTTCTACAACTGGGGTAATAGGAGCTCTGAACATCTTCAAAATCATGTTTTTTAACAATTATCTGCTCCCTTTCCTTTCCCATATCTGTTTGTTCTATTTCTTTATGATAAATAAAACCATCAGATTGTCTCCTTTTGTTAACAACATTAAAGTCCTCGGGACAAGTGTTTGATCCACTAATAGAATGTCTCCGTTGAGAGTTTATCCCTTCCTGCACTTCAATCCAATCTTTGTCAAAAAAGTTTTGACAATCAAACATCTGACATTTATCATTAGATTGAGGCCACCAGGATGAAAGCTTCGATGATATCATTTTTTTTGGATCACAAACATCAAAAACATCATCTTTCTCAGCAAGATGATCAATATTCCTAAATGTGAAGTCATCGGTAAGATTTAGATTCTGGTTGGACTGTTTCTCCGAGTTACAAAGTTCTTGGCGTAAACAAGAGTTCACCCATCTCAGATAAGCAAGCTCCTCAACCTCAGTTAACCTCCTCATTTGTAAGCCCTCAACTTGCTTACAAAGATCTTCATTTGTAACTCTTAACACCGATGCCTCTGCTTGAACCTTTGCCACAATATCGCTCTGGAGAAAATAATTAATCCAACAAGCTCATCAACGGATAAAAATAACTTAAATATTAATCACTATACATAAGGTTGCCATACTAACCTTTGCAAGGGAAGCTAGTTGGGACTCAGTTGAAGCCAATCTGATGGCTAGATTCCTCTTTTGAAACTGTAGTTCCTTATTTATGCGACGTAATTCAAGCACTTCCATTTCTAAATTCCTGTAAAAAGATGGTTTCAGCTCAGAACTAATATCAGTTGCCCTATTCTGACTTCTTTCTGACCTTGAATTCTCATGTCTTTCCAACATAGAAGAAAGTGAAGCTAGCTGAGAAGAGAGGTTTGCTTTCTCAGCTTCAAGAGCACAGATTCTAGTATTAAGGCTTTCAATTTCAGCATATTTTATCTCAAGAGCACCTTGAAGCTCTGAAATTCTAGAATCAGCTTTACACTTCTGTAACTCAGACTGTAATCCTAATTCTCTATCCTTGGATGCTCGAAGCAAACTTCTAAGGTGATCCAACTCCGTAAAGAGATCATTAGAAGATGGAGACCTTACCCTTTGACAATCAAATGCATGAGGATGAACCTGTGTTGCAGTTTCAGAACATGGAAAATCACCAATAAGAGATCTTTTAACACGCGAATGATACACTAAGTATTGGTTATTATGATTGTGATCTTCAGCGCAGTTAAGAGGTGGCTTCGATATGGGAACTACTGCTTGCAATTTATTCTTCTTGTCTGTCACAAAGCCTTTTACAATCTGAGATCCCCAAGAGGAACTAGATCTAGGTTTGGGAGGATTTCCATGTTTTCCGTTGACCCTCAAGGCCTGATTTTGCTGAGAAATCTTGCATGGCTTTGTCCGGTTATCAAATGCAATATCTTCCCTCATTATGAAAGCAGTGCAGGCTCAAGCTAACCTGAAATTTGAATGCAATGAAACATTATATTGCATATTGGATCGAGAAACTTAACAATTAACGCACAATGAATCAAATCAACGTAACAAATTAAATCTTGAAATGGGGAAAAAGCAAAAGATTAGTGCTTGTAAACATACTTTTTAAGTTTCGGCCAAAAGTTAGCTCCTGCGGCTAGTTTGCTTTTTGGTGTTTGGATTGATTTGTTTAAGTTCTGCAAGATTAGAGCGAGCTGCCAAATGAAACAAGGAGAACAATAGGATCAGAAATTAGGGTCTTTCCAAGAGAAGCTTTCAAAAGAACAAGTGAAAAAGACACTCTGATTGTAGTGATTATTTCTTGTGCACAATCGAAGTGACATAAAGATTGCTGCAAGGTAAAAATACATGTAAAGATAACTCCATCGCAAATCACAAGAGAAATGAAACATAAAGGGCGACGAAACCAAATAGTCTTGTTAACTTGCGAGTAAAAAAAACCTTGCCGCATCTAACAAGTGGTGTTAGGTTAATCTGTAGTTGGTGAAAAATAGACATAGCTAGGGTGAGAAAAGGTGAAATGCAGTTCATGGTAAAGCTAAAATTCTTGAATGACTCTAAGATCAAAGGTCCCTTTCACAAAAAGTAAATTAGGTCTACTGTGCATTGTGAAGTTGCATAGTCTAACCAAAAAAAAATAAAATAAAATAAACGATTTTATATAGGCTAGAAATAAGGGAAACAATACACAGAAAATCAAATGCAACAAAATGCAACCATTATAGCATCCATCCAACCCCACAACAAGCAAGCCGCAGAAATGTTAACAGAAGAACTACGACACCTTCACAGAAACGGAAGAAAACAAGCTCTGAAAGCCTTCTGAGAACCCTTGAAACCAAATGAGGAAGACGAGTTGATCTGTTTGGTCTCTCTCTCTATCCCGACCGTCACTGAAAACCTACGTTTCTATGGATTAAGCCAAAAAGAAATCCGACTCCAGGCTCGAGGACATCGTACAGCTTTGAGCGCCTCGGAAGTTTTAGTGGAATGGGAGTGGGACTTCTGGTTTGAAATTTTGAATTTTTAAAACACGAGATAGCCGTGTAGGTCGGAAATATTTAAAGAACGTTGATGCTCTTCAAACATATGATGTTGAGAATCAATATTGCGCGTATGCCATTCTTTCTCACGTAATTTTGGGAGAAGGTTGACAATAATATTAAATGATTTGTATATAATTAATTTTAGATGAATCAAAATTATAGTATAATTTAATGACATGATATGCTCCTTTGTGGCATTTAAAAAATATCTCCCTCTTCTTCATATTTTTTAAAGGTTAAGCAACAAATTTATTTTCTCCTTCGCACACCTCCCGATTCGCTTCCCTTGCATGGCCCAAGCATAGCTTTAACTATGCCTAATACGCCATGTTATAGGAGATTGAAGAAGAAGAAGAAGGAGAAGAGGAGGAAATTAGTCTGAAGAAAGCCAAAGGGGCTATTTGAGATTACTTTTAACTTTTGTTTTTATTTTGTTTATTTTTATTTTGATTTAAAGTCAAATATATTTGATATGATATAGCATGTTTAGTTGTTTTAAAAAATGCTCAAAATAATTTTTAGATATTTTAAGAGTTTTTTAAAACAAACTAATTTATTTTTAAAATTTTAAAAATAAAAATTTACAAAATATGCACTAAACAAACATGTTTTTGAAATAAAAGTATAGATAAAAAGGTAAAATGATCCCAAGCAAGCCCTAGGTATTTATGTAATTATTTTGTATACATGTCTTTCCAACTTCACATTTTAATGTTTAGTGTATTCTTATATAGGTATACTGCAAGGTATTTTTGGTATTTCCTGTGTATCAGCCATGTGTATATCTATACTAGTTTGTTAGGGAATTGTTGCTCTAGCTCCTTCGATTTCGAAGAGGAACCACTACTTTGTGTTTTTATGATCAGGTATGCTACTTTACCCCCCTCTCAAGACGATGGTCAAGGGATTTAACAGTCATCTTGTTGGTGAGAAGATGAGCTAGAGTGGTTGGAAGCGGTTTCATGAATATGCCTGCAATTTGATCCTAGGACATGATGTGATGAACTGTGATTTCTGCAAGTTTGACGTGATCATGAATAAAGCAAAAATATACTTCAATGTGTTTTGTCCTAGTTTAGATAATGGATTGAGGGTGGGGGCTATAACGAATGTGTTATCAGTATAGATTTTGGTTGTTTGTTTGGTTGAAAAAGCAACTAGTAGGAGTTTTTGTATTCGAATGATGTATATTGCAGCTGATGATAGTGCAATATATTTCACTTCTATTGTGATATTGTCACTGTGGGTTATTTCATCGTTGACTAGGATATTAGGTTAGGTTCAAGGTAAATGTAGAATCATGTTGTAGATTTCTATCTATTGGGTTGCTTGCCTAATATGCACCCATATATGCTTGGAGTTATAGGTCATCCATTGTAATGAAAAGTCCACGGTGAAATGTCCCTTTAGGGTAGCAGAGCAATGCTTTGAGTAGTTATGACTGCTCTGTTTGGGGTTTGTGTGTGCTTTGGCTAAGAAAATTGATTGTGAATGTGATATCAGGTCATGTGATAGCAAGGTTTTATAGTGATCCTAGCATTTCTCTAAGGTGTTATGGTTCGAAGAGAGGTGGATTGAGATTTTTCTATATGTTAAGGTGTGAGGGCAGTACTAGTTTTAGGATTGGCTTGGATTGAAGCATGTCAGCTAACTAAATAAGATTGGTGTGGTAATTTTTTTTATGCAAAAATAGCCTTGTGTGGTGTGGTGAACTTGTAGCTTAAGAAATTAGGATAAGAGACCAAGTTATTTGAGGTTGAATTGTTGTTTGAATTTGTGTGAGTTAGTCTTGATAATTGTATGGGAATTATTGTAATCCATATGTCATTGACAAAGATAAATAAATAATTTATTGGGTTATTCTTGAGGCAGAGGAGGAATGATTGGTGTACTATGTTTAGTGTGAAATGCTAGGTATACAAATGGACGCAAAATGTGGAGCACCACTGAGGGGTAGTTTGCTTGAATGCTAGAGGTTTTTTTTGTTTGAGTGTATTCATCATAGATCTCAAAAAATTTATATCTAAATGATTATATTCGACATTTAATGAAGAATACGCCACCATAAGGGGAAGAAATATTACCTTGAAATGAATCTAATTATTTAGATGATAAAAATCTTTAGGATTTATGGGTTTACAAAACTAGTGGGTTTTCCCCTACCTTACGGGGGTAAAATATGGTTCATTTTATTCTAAGGTCTGGTATCCCTATAAGTAACATAGTTTAATAGTTTAGTAGTTATTGTTTAAACTTTGTATTTCATTTTTGTTATTAGTTAAATAATTTAGTTCTGATAATATCTTAACATTCAAAATTAGTGACAGTAATTTCGTATTGACTTTCTGTGAATTTTCTAGTAAATTTATCATTTCAAATTTAAACCTTCCCCGTGGGATCGATATTTGGGGCTTAAATAGAAAGTCCTTTATTACTTGATAATGATACGTGTACTTGCGTAGAATCCCAACATTAATTGCTTAAATTTATTATTCATAAAATATTGCATCAAGCTTTTGTCACTGTTGCATAGCGGAGTCAACTATACAATTTTTACACAACTATATTTTTGGGGGATCAATGCCAACAAGGTGCAAAAATCTAATTGGGATGAGATAGCTTGGATGGGTTTAATTTTGAGTTTTAGCCATGAGGGAGCACTTTGTGGTGGCTTTTCCGGCAGCCTAGGTGGCCAGACGGCTAGCCTCAGGTCACCATCTGACTCAGGGAGGTCAGGGCTTGGGTTTGGTGAAGTCAATTGAGATTGGCCATGTGTAAAGAAGTTGATCTAAAATAGGATGTGGGAAGGGCCATTTTGGGTCAATTTGGGTCAAATCATGGTTTTGGGTTGGGTTCACCCCTCAAGGAAAGCTGGGTGCTAAGGAGAAATCAGATGTTTCAACTTAATCATTAATAGGTCCCTATCCATGTGATTTGGTTAAATATGGGGTTTAGGTGATTCATGGGAGGGGTTAAAAGGATCTTAAGGATATTTGAAAGTAGTTTTGCCTCTTGCCGCTAATATTATGGTGATGTGGCATGACTCTCATGGCTCACCTATGGCTTGGGAGTAACTTCATGGCTTCCCTTTGGCTTGGTCAACTTTCATGAGGAGGGATTTTTGAATTTATGAAATATTTTGGTATACTTTGGCATGATGCTTGATTTAGAATGATTTGATTTTGAATTTAGGACTTTAAGAATGATTTTAATCAAATGGATGATGAAGAAAAAGAATTGTCGTGTGGGCTTTGGATTTGGGTTTTTGAAATTAAATGAGGTGGGCTTGGGATTTTGAATATGAAATTGATCTTGGACTAAAATTCTAGGCTAATTGAATGTTGAATTTGGTGTAGGGGCATATCATGAAAGATTTGGAAAAATTTCAAGTGATTTTGAATTGAATTGGTGGGCTAATTTGATGGATTTAGGCATATGATCAAAATTGGGGCTTTTTTATTTAATTAAAATTGGACTTGCAATTGGGTCAAATTGAGCTTGAATTTTGTTTAGATTAGAATTGAGGATTCTGAATTTTGATTTAGAATTGAAATTGGGCAAGATTGGGGTCAATTAGGCCAAAATTAGGGTTAATTTGGGGGGCATTTGGTCAAATTGGGTCAAATTGATGATAATAAATTGAGATTGGGAATATTTGGAATGATTTTGGAATTTTTGAAATTTTTAGGTCCTGAGGAGCATTTTGGTGATTTTAGCAATTTTTGGGGGTATTTTGGGAATTTAGTAATTTTGGTGATTTTTGATCAATTTAGGTAGTGGTGGGGGGTTTGAGATGATTTTTAGACAAATTTGGGTATTTTGGTATTTTTTGGCAAAAATTAGAGTTGTAGGGGTATTTTGGTAATTTGGTAATCTTGGGCTAGAATTAACAAGTAAGTCATGAAGCCATGCGAGAACTCATTTTGGATGCTCAATATGCTAGCTCTAACCCTCTTAGTCAAAGACTAGGTGTAGGTTCATTCATATGAGCTCTCCAAAAGGAGTCAGGAGACCAACTTAAGAGGTCATAGTGTTTGGGGTAAGTGAAAAAGTGTAGTGTGTGTAAGTTAGCCCCACAAGAACCAGATCACCCTGGGTTAGTCCTTAGGTCTGACCATCCTATGGGGGACTTCTCTTGAGCTCCTCCATATTGACTCCACCTACTAAGTGCTAGAGGTTAGGACCAACATGTGGAACTTCAAGTTGAGTAAAGAAAAATTTGGAAGTTCCTTTTTGTAGTCCTCTAGGAATAGTTAACCAGAAAATCCTATGGTTAGACCCTAGACTGCTAAAGAGGAAAAAGCTAGATCTCAACCAAAAATGAGGTCAACAATAAGTTTAATTTTTTACTTTAATTTCTTAGGTTGATGTTTTTTCATTTAGAGTCTCATTAGGTTTAGTTTTCTAGTGTTTACTGTAAAGTTAAGATGCAAATGTCAAATGTCAGCTTAAGTGATTAAATTTCTATTAAAGTTTTAGATGATTTAAAGGTTTTATATGTTTAAGCTGTTTATTTCTTAAATGTGTTAGTTTGAATATTTATGTCTTTCAAGTCATTTTGGTTTAAGTAACTTAGCATGTTGTCATCTTAGATTAAGTGTCTTAATATATTATTTGGTCTAAGTGTTTAAATGGTTCTAAGTTTATTTTGATTGATGTACCAAGTTATCTTAAATTATTTAGGTTAAGTATTTTAGTTATCTTATGTTTTTTAATTTAAATGTCTTAATTATCTTAACTTATTTAGTTATGTATTAAGGTAATCTTAGGTTATTTAGTTTAAGTGACTTGGTCATCTTAGGTTATTTAATTTAAGTGACTTAGCTATCTTAGAATATTTAATTTAATTATCTTAGTTATCTTAACTTATATAGTTTAATGATTAAGGTAATCTTATGTTATTTAAATATTTTAGTTTTTTTATTTCATTTAGGTTTGATTGTTTAAGATGTTATCTAGCTTAACTATTTTAGGGATTTATTTTATTTAAGTGTTTTAGTTGTTTTAAATTATTATTAGATTATTTTAGGTTATTCTAAATTGATTTCAAGTTAATTTTAAATTAATTTTAAGATGTTTAAATTGTTTTAAATTAATTTTTACTTATTTTAAATTTGTTTTAATTTTTTTTTTCAAACTGTTTTAAATTATTTTTAAGTTATTTTTAAAATTTTTTTATTTATTTTGAAATGGTTTGAAATTAATTTTAATTAAAAAAAACTATTTTAAATTCATTTTAATTTTCTTAAGTTATTTAATTTAAGTGTCTTAGTCAGTTTAAGTGTACAGGTTATCTTATGTTATTTAAATACTTTAGTATTTTATTTCACTTAGGTTTAAGTGTTTAAGATTTTATCTAGTTTCATTATTTTGAAGTTTATTTAATTTTAGTGTTTAGGTTATTTTGAATTAGTCTTGGATTTATTTAGGCTATCTTAAATTAGTTTTCATTTTTTTAAATTAATTTTAAGATGTTTAAATTGTTTTAAATTACATTTAAATTAAATTTAAATTACTTTTAGTTTATTTTTTATTTTATTTTAAATTATTTATTAAAATTTTTTAAAATTATTTTCAAGTGTTTTTTTTATATTATTCAAGTTATTTTAAAATTGTATTAAATTATGTTCAAAATATTTTAATTTGCTTTTAAATTATTTTTAGTTGTGCTCAATTACTTCTAATATCTTTTTAAATTATTTTATATTATTCTAAATGTTTTAAATTATTTTTTGAATTATTATTATTTGTTATTATATATTTTTAAAATTATTTTATGTGTTTTAAATTATTTTTAATTATTTTAAAGGTTTGAAATTATTTTTAAATGTTTTTTATCTAATTTAAAAAAATTAATCTTTTCATTTATTTTAAGTTTATTAACAAAAAGGTTTATTTAGGCAGCGTAATTATGTTGCTCGCTCGAGTGCGGCAGTGTGGTCACACCATCGTAAGAAGAGGATGGCATGCTAACACCGCCCATGAGTTCATCGGTGTAGTCATGCCACCAATCAACATGATTTTGTCGTCGCATGGAGGGGTCGACGTGGTTACACTACCTCACGGGTGTGACAACATGGTCACGCCACTGTGTGGCATGGTCACACTATCGTGTAGTGTGGTCACACCGCCACGTGGTGTAGTTATGTCATTGTAAGGAGAGGAGGATTCACATGATCCATCTCAAAGAAGTATTTCTCTCAAATTTAGCAAAACACAAAACTTTTGGTTGTCACTTTTAAATTCTAGAATTTTTAGAAAACTTTCCAAACGCTAAATCGTTTTAAAGAAAATATTGAATTATTAAACTATTAATTAGAATAATTGAAATTTAACTTATTCCTCGTGATATTGATATACGGACTTCTAATCCGTATACAATGCGTCAACACTACCACCTAATTCGTAAGTATTTACATGTCTAACACCTAAACTCTACTATTTACATTTATATCACACAAATCTTTCGTATCACGTCAAAAATACATCTATTTTAACTTTTACAAATTGAAACAAACCTTTTTATACTTAAGTAAGGTGGCACATATATAAAAATTGAAGTATATGTGAAGTGGTATGTTTGTACATCTTCCATCCGAAAATGGTAAATGGATCTGTTAAATTCACCTTTCCCGTGGCTTTAGTAAAATTGGATTTAAGCCTAATATAAGGCAAAATCACCTTCCCAGTGGCTTTAGTAAAACTGGATTTAAGTAGAATATAAGGCAAAATTTTGGCCCTTATATGTTTAGGATTTAGCAAATCTCAAATAAATTATTCTTAAATATATACATATATATATATTTCATTCTTTCTTGTTCTCCTTATATATATATATATGTATATATATATTCTCTAGATTTGTGTGTGTCATCCTTGTGCATGGGCAATGCTAACTTTCTCTGTATCAGTCTAATTTTTATCTGATGTCTCCAAAGATACACACACACAAAGACACACGTTACGTTTCTGTGTATTTAGGTGTGTTTATAAAAACCATTATTTTTAACAAGAAGTTAAATCATCTATTACTTTTTATATTATTCATTTTTCTTTGCTCGAATAGTCACCCGATCTCCCTCTCCCCAGCCCTAGCCGCATTTCGATTCATGCCCCCTTGATTCGCCTCCAAGCTTTGCTAAAAAGCTAATGCTGAGAAGCTGGGAAGCTGCAGCTGCGCCAAACAGAGCCTAAGTATACTTTCGCTTTCTACTTATTTATTTATTAATTTAGGTTATGTTGGCAAATCATTTAATATTAGTATTTATATTGAATCCGTAGCTATAAAGCTTTGTTGGTTATTAGATTTATTCTCCCTAATGTTTTTAGTATTATATAAGAGTATTTAGGTTAGTGGATTGAGGTTTTTATATATCAAATAATTGTCGCTGCTTTTCCAACATTGATTTAAGCATAAGTTTTAATTCTATATAAAGAATTAAAAAATATATTTTTTTTTATAAAAATTATGAACAATGTTCTTTGATCTTTCATTAGACATGCTTTTGTTAATATTTTGTTATATCCAAAAATTAGAGAGGATTATTTTATTCATATTAGAAAAATAGTTAAAATATTTGTAAAATGAAAAATTGCACTCGAATTTAAATAGTATTAATTTTTTATGCTAATGATAACTTTGATATTTGTTATATAAAATGAAAGAAATATTTGCTTATCTCAATTATTAATAGTTTCTAGTGCAAATAAATGATTGAATAACAATATAGTATTTTCTAAATTAAGAAGAAATAAATTAAATATGGGATCATTTTTGATATTGAAAATTCAATAAATTTTACAAAAAAAAAAAAATAGATGATCAACTTAGCGTCTGTTTAGGGTAGTTGTAAATGTTTTAAAAGCAATCATGAAATCGATGCTATCAGAAAGCTACTCTTGAAGAAATAATATATCTTTTTGGAAAATTCAACTACTGATCTGTTGTGTTGCACCTATTTTTTTTAAAAAAAGACTAAATTATCCTTAACATATGTGGTAGCTATTAATCAACTGTCTTTTAATAACATTAAACAAAATAACAGAAATAATTTTCAAAAGTTTATAAATTGTCACTAAAATCAATATTTTACATCAAAAATTTATACATCACATAACATAAAATGATATAAAAAGTAAAATTATAATAGTAACCAAGTTGCATGTTAACATAACATGAATGTTAACATAACATGAAATAACACACAAAAAAAAAAACGATCTTCCTCAAAATAAAACACAATCAATTTCACCAATCATGGAAATCCCAAATCTTTCAAGCAAGCAATTAGAAAAATCTCCTAATTTTTTTATAAATATACAAGAATTGCAGACAATAGATGATAAACACAAAGATCTGAATGATATTGACATGATGACCTGCTCAAATAGCATAATCACCTTTGGCTTTCTTAGCATTGATTTTGCTTTCTATTGATTGGCTTCAAATTAATGATTAAGGTTTATATTCAGTGTTATATTTTGTTAAACATTACAAATAGATTGTATGGGCGTTTGAATCGCATATTAAACGCCAAAATGAATACATTCCCTTCTCCAATTCCTCCATATCGAACCTTTGCATTCCGCCAACTCACTCACTGTCCACGAATCATATAAAACTCAAAACAGCCAAAGCTAAAAGAAACAAGACGACATACTTTGAGCAAAATCAAGCCCAAAATCACAGTCCAGAGTTCCAATAAAGTCAGTTCTCAGAAAACATCTTACCTTAGAGAAAGAAATAGAAATGTATAGTGATTTCTCACCGTCCATGTCACAAATTAGCCAAGGAGATGGTGAAGCGAATGCAACTAATCTACTGTTCGGGACCGCTGTTTCATGAACCAACAACTGTGAAGCTACTATAAATGAGCTTATAATTTTTTTGTTTAAAAAGTTGGACTGTAATTTTTTTAGCAAACACCATACTTTAAACGGGTTTAATTATAAATAGACAGCTTTCAGTTACAATTTTTTGAAAAGAAAAAAATGTGACCGCGCCTCATGCTCCAAGCTGCGAGCGTGAGCAGCGAATGGGAGCAAGGTAATTTGGGTAACGTCAAAGTGGAAACGCGGAAACGCAGTCACAAAAACGTGGCTTTTTTGTGAACATTTTCTGCCAATTTGGGTGCGAAGTTGGGAGACAAACTAAATTGTGTTTCATTCCCAATCGTAACGTAGTCTGAAATGTTACCCCAATCAACCCTTAAACAGTGTTTGGTAGCCTATTAACAAGCGGATTTAAAAATGAATTTAGCTTAAATCCAACCAAACATTAAATTCAACGCTCCGTCAAATCAAATTTCCCTTGTTCTAATAGTTTTTTCTCACGTCCCGATTTTTTCCTAATGTAAATCCAAATTTGTTAAATTCAAGTCGTAGGTGAATTTATGATCGGCGCCTTCGAAGTTTTTATCTGTCAAAATATATATAATAAATTCAAATTTATTAAACCTTATTTAATGTAAATCTGTGATACAACCAAACATTACCTTAAGAGTGATCCGTCCTTACATCCGGCCAATAAATTTTTTTTTTCTTAATTATAATACTTCAATAAATTTTATTCTAAACACCAATCATCTGACAGCAATTTCCAATCATTTTAAATAATTAATCAGATTTCCCCAAGTACAAAATTTACTCGTTGTAGCTCATCCGTGCATTATATATATATATATATATATATATATATAATTTAAAGGGCATAGAAACGTGATGTACTGATGACGACCGCTTATCAAATGAAATAATTTTTAAGTTAATAGGATGCATATATTTATTGTGTTAGGTTCAATTTTGGATGTTGTTAACCATCCTCCAAATTAAAAATATATATATTAGAGCTAAAGATTCATATAATATCAAATTAAAAGCACCTAAACAAATAAAAAAAATATATTAAAGCATAATTTATGGCTGTCCTGAAATTAGATAGCTCATTTCATGGTGGAGTAGAATTCCAGAATAGATAATCTTTTGTTTGGGCCAAAGTGATAAAGCGAGCTTTTAGTAAATTAACTTTGATGACTTTGAAAATTTTTATTTGAGAAAGAGCAATGAGACATGGGACATTATTAAGCTTTTCATATGAGAGTAGGAGAATATAATCACATTGAAATAAAGAACATAAATGTGGAGAAATGAAGAAATTATTATATGGATAATGGTGGATGGTGAAGCCACGTCACATACATTGGAATTTATGATAATGTGACCTCCCCTTTCACTGTTGTTTGTACGTCCAGACATTTGCATGCAATAATTTTTCATATAAATATATTTAAATTGGTCATGTTTCCTCTCTCTCTCTCTCTCTATCTAATGTGTTTTTGTCTTCGATGTCTCTTTTACCATTTTCATGCTATTTGATGTCCTTCAATAACGATACATCCTCAAAAAAAATTATTTTAATCATGCATGGATCTCAGAACATTTTAAATAACTAACGCCTCAGATTTAAATTCAAAATAATTCAGGGCCCCAATTCCATCAAGCTTATCCCAAATCGAATGTCTCGACAAAATAAGTCCAATGAAGCCAAAATTGCTTCGATCCGAGTCCGATTAAGACAAGATAAAATTGTTTAAGCATAATTGGAGGCTTTAGATAGATAATTCAATGGTCAAATGTATTCCAAATTTAACAAATTTATAATCCAATCGAGTCGAATCCAACACGCCTAAGATCACTCGATTCTAACATCATTAAGACACTCGAAAGCTCATGGAAGACCATCTAATCAGAGGGATCGCTATGGTCGTTGGATTGAGTGTTTCACATTCATACAATATTTATAGAAGATCTCAATTACAATATCTATCAATAGACTCCTACACTTTTCTCAAAATAGGAATTGAGATCTAGACCGGGAGGAATATGTTGGAGGGATTCAAGCTCTCAAGAGTTTTTGAGCTCCATAACCGCCAGAGCGTTGTCAACCGGTCATTGCCACCGCTAGACCATTGTCACTGGTTCCCGACCACCCCTGGACAACTGCTTCCTAGCCACCAAGAACTGGCCGCCACCAAAATTGGACTGTCACCACCCTAGTACCGCAGATGTACCACCACCACAGTTTCTTGACCATCATCAATCGATTGAAGTTGCCCGCCTATTGGCCGTCACACACCTACTGGTCGTCACACAGTCGCTACCGCTGGAACATCATCGCCACTTCCCAACCACCGTTGGAATTCCGCTTTCCAGCCACCGCCAACCAACCGTGACTGTCGTTGGGCCATCGCTACCTAACCATCATCGACGCTACATGACCAGCACCATAATTGGACCATCACTTTTGGGCCAAAATCGATCAATTGCTGCCTCTGTCAAACCTTCATTATAGTTGTCAGCACCACCACTACCCAATCGTCGCCATTGCCACCACCGTAGCTGTCACCGGAGCTCTATTGTCATGACACCGCAACTTTTCTGAAGTATCGCACCATAACCCTAACAAAACTCTTGTCACTTGTGTAATATTGTTTCCGGCCAATTAAACGCCAGCAAAGTCTTGTAACTTACAGCAACAAAGTGGAATCATTTCAACTGGGACATATCCCATAGTGTTTTCCCTCCTGGGTTTTCCACTTAAAAACTCTCACTGTCTCCTCTATCAATTTCTTTTCATCTATGTGTACATGGCTTTCATGCAACACTAGGACATAAATACATCACTCTACTGCCGCAAATTTACAATTCCACAACATGTGATTTTTAGTTAAGTTTTCATAAAAATTATTTTAGTATTGAAAGAAGATTATAGCTCTTCTGTCAAATTGTTGATGAAAATATATTATAGAAAATGAGAATTCTATTTCTCTAATTTTAAGTGTAAAATGAAATTATTCTTTTTGAGAGAATCTTGAGATAATTTGTAAAATCTGAAATCAATTTTGATGTCTAATTATATTCAATCAAGTAAAATTTTAATACCTTTAATTATCCTTAGAAATATTATTTCTAACTTAACACAACTAAATCAACCATTATTGTGCTCTTCTTTTTGTATATGAATGTGATATACATTAAGAAATAATAACTATAATTAAAGAATGAAAGAAAAATCATGAAAAAATTAACACAAATTGATGTTGGTTATGCCCACACATATCAACATTAATTAAATAATTTGTCCAAATGTAATGCACACATTTTCTTATTCTTTGCATTATGTTCTTTACTTGATAAAAGCTTGTGATTTGGGGCAAATTGTGTACTTTGCAAAAGTATTTTAATGTAATAGATGATTGAAATTTTTTTTTTTTAAATAATGATCTAAAAAGTTTCAATTCATAAGCTCTTGCATTTAAATACATTTCAAATCCCCTAATCTTTTTAATATAGTATGAAGCTAGAAGATGAAGCTGAAACACAATGAGAATATAAAACTATAACTAAGTAGAGGAAGATGCTAAAATATGAGAAAGTACTAGACTTAACAAAAAAAAAAAATTCATATCTCAAAGTGTTATCATGGAATTGATGCACATAAGCATGGCATGGAGTGTTTTTGATCTAGAGATGGAGAGTGTTATAACTCAATGACTGTGATAAGTTTTGTTGTTATCAATTGAGGGACTATGATAAACTAGAACAAAAAGTGGACACAAAATTGCTGTTATGGTAGCTTCAAGTAGTTGTTATCCCCCTATGAGTTGGTTGCCTTATTCAAGAGTGACAACTTAGTTCATAGTTAGTGAAAGAAAGAACAAAGAGTTATTAGGTGAAGTAGTGCACGAGCTAGTCTTAGAAGTCAATGTGGTGTATAGAGATGGCATGAGGCTTGATACAGTCATGATTGAAGTGATAATATATTTTTATATGCTTCCTATGAGAGTGGAATATTTGGTTGTTTGCGAGTGTAAGGACCAAAACATTGTCACAATGATATAAAGTGGGATATCTTGTTGTTGATAGAGCACAATATCATGCTTTTGTGGAGGAAACATCAACCATGAATTGCTTTTTCATGCACTGTGAGTGTTTTTCCCAATAATACATACTAGCCATTGTGGATTTGTGATTTAATGTCGCTAAGAAAATTAGAGTTAGAGTAGACATGCATATAAAAATTGTTTTTCTTTTTTGGATAAATCAAAAGTAATAGTTCGTAAAATGTAGCAAAGTAAGGATTTAAGGTATTGAAAGTGGGAAATGATGGACTTGAGCATTTGTGAAACTTTTGTTGAGAAGTTTGAAATAATTAGTGATGATGTGGGGATCATTTCTAGTCACCAAAATGTCTTTTACTTATATGAGTACAAAAATGTTTGTATTGGTAAGGTTCTACAAAGCTTCAATGAAATCTTAGATTGTGTAAATGAAAGGATGAGTTATGAATCATTTTCTAGGAGCAGACTTGAGGCCATAAACAACTTTTTGGAGAAGACACGAGGCGAGGATAGATAAGTTTGATAAAGCCTTATGATTGTGTTATGTAGATCATCTCATTGAATTTGTTGTGATAACATGCATGATCAATTGTTTGATTGTAAGCATTGTTTAATAGTTGATCAGTTTTCATGGCAAATGTCCGAGTTAAGAACATATGAGAGTAAAGAGATGGATATAGTTGACTAGAAGTTTGCAACAAGGTTCTGACCCTCATAAATCTGTGTGGTGTATTAGGGGTTGAGCTTGATGAAGTTGTTGGTCTAGATAAGATGTTTGTCGGGTTTAGTGATGGTGCCATTTAAATGGCTTTCAAAGTTTTTGGAATGAAAGATAGAGCACAAGTGGCATGATATTTTTGTTCTAAGCTATGTGGACATAATTTTTTGGAAAAAAAACCATTATAAAAGTGGAGTTGACTGCCATTAAAGCAAATTATAATTAGGAGACTACAGTTAAATAGTGCATGTAGTTAAACGGTCCAGAAGAAAACAAAAGAAAGAAAGTACAACAAATGATGACCCACCGATAGAAGATTGGGAGGCTCAATTAACCGATCCGAGACAAAGTCGAAGGCCATGCGAGCAAGAGTCATCGAGATATATGTTCTATACATGGCTAGGATAGAATTGAAATGGGCAGTGAAAGCATAATTGATCTTATGAAAGCCTCAAGCTGTTATTGGAGACACCCTTAATTAGATTTCACAGTGGTAAAATTAGGAACTTTTTAAGCTAGGCGTCATAATACAATCAAAATTTTAAGTACCTCAAATTCTATTTTAAATTATATTAGTTGAAATTCCTGCAAAATATTAATGATGGTATCGAAAATATAACTTGTAATCTTTCTATGATTGTTGATATATACAACTATAATTCCTCTTTTTGTATCCAATATTTCATAATATTCTAGTTTTTATAAATATTTAAATATTAAATTTTATTATAATTATATGTTAAAAAAATAATTAAGTCAGCAGATGAAAACTTAATCAGAAAAGTTCAGACTAATGATGGAGTGCACCCTTAATACTGAATTATCTGCCCATAAATATCAACAATTCAATAATTACGATGGGAAAATGGAAATATTATAGATGTATTAGCAATATGTGGAAGTTGCATGAAATTTGTATGATAATTAAACTTAAAAGATGGTTGACGGGAAATGTTGGAGGGATTAAAATGCATCAAATTCAAGCATAATTACGTGTCATATAAGGTAAAGCATCCCTTCGACAAAGCTTTGGCTCCTTGGAGCATTAGATGATAAGGATTTGACAATAAATCATTCACCTAATTGTGTACAATTACTTCCATATGGTGGATTATGGAAATTTTTTTTTTGTTGGATAGTGATTTATGATAATATAATAGTTCATTTGATTTGATATATTTTGGTTTCTTTTATGCAATGAAAAGATGTTCTCCATGTGGCATCATGGGAGTTTGGGGGAGGAAGAGAGAGTGCCACATGGGAGTTTGGGGGAGGAAGAGAGAGTGAATTCATCACCTGTTTGACTCATTTGGATTTTTATTTTTTTATTTTTTAAGAAAAAATGAGTCCCGAGTAAAATGTGGCCTTATGATAGAAAATTATACCTTGAACATCCAACATACAATAGCCAGAAGATGATGATTATACATAACAATGGTTGGATGATAATGGTCTGGTGATGGGGACAGTGTACTATAACAATAGAGGCTATTATGCATTAGTGATCAGGCATAGTGGTTACCAAGAGATAATGATCTGCCGACAATGATGGCGTACCAAAATAACGACTGCGACAAGCAACCGTGAACTGGCATAATGGCGGCTAGGAAATGAAGATTTGACATAACAATGGCTGAGAGAAGATTGTCCGATGATGACAATGGTGTGCCACAACAGCAACGACTATCAGATATCAATGATCTGACATAGTGGTGGCCAGAAGATGGTAATACAACACTAATGGTGGTATTCCAGTGATAAAGCCCTAACAATGACTAGATGGATAGTGGTCTAACAACGACTCGGTGTCGATCGGGTGATGGCACTGGTCATATGCCAGCTGCTACCTATCGATGATGGCCTAGCATGGTGACGATGGTCGGATGTTAGTAGTCTAGCACAATGATGATGGTCGGGCAACTATAATTCGGTAATTGTGGCCAGTTGACAGTGGCAATGACTGTGATTGTGGTAGTTGCCTGATGACATTAAATTGATGGTAGCAACAGTCAAGTGAGGGCAGCCTGATTGCGATAGTGGCATGATGCCAACAGGGTGTCGATGGTCCAATAGTAATGTCAGCCTGACCAGGGCGGTCTGACATGACGATGGTGGTTTTACAATGGAAACCCAACTATGATGACGACAACTCCATGGCATTGGTCTAGCAAGAAGATGATGGCCCGACGTTAGGGGTTTGGCATAGCGACGGTGGCTCAACCTCGACCCAGTGACAATGGTTCTATGGTGGCGTTGTCCGATGAGGGTGGTTTGACATAGAGGCGACAATCCAGTGATGGTGGCATGAAGACAAAAATGGCCTAATAACAGGGGAGGTTGTGACTCAACTTTGGCATGGTGTCAGAAGTCTGGTGGTGGTGGCAGCCCGACAACGGTAGTCCAACACCATAGCAGTGGCCCGGAGTTATTGGTTCAAAGATGGTAGCCTAATCACGGTGACAATGATAGTAGCTTGGTTTCAGCTGGATGACAATCTGGAAGCAGTGTTTAGATGGTGGCAACAACCATCAGGCAACGGTGGTCTGGCGGTGGCGACCTGATGATGGCAAAGGAGGTGGTCAGAAAGTGGTTGCTGATGTCAATGATGGCGATTGTTCAGTCATGGTCCAATCAGCAACCTGATGATGGTGCCCCTGCTGTGGTGGAGCTCTAGGCTCCTCAAGAGCTTAAAGCCACGTTTAGTCCTCTCTTCCAGGTCCATCCATCTGCATGAAGATAATGGGCGTCTATTTATAGATTTTGGGAATGACATCATCTGTAAATACTACATGAATTCAGACCACCACATAATACGACCCATAATGATTCCCTTAATCAGATATAGTTTTATGAGTATTTAAATGCATTAATGACGTAGAAATTAAGTGATCTTGGACCCGTTGAATTCATCTCTTCGAGACACTCTATTTGACTATAAACTTGTTAGATTTGTAGATCATTTGATGCCCAAAATATTTTTTAAAGCTTCCTATTATGTTTAAGTACAAAATCTAGGCTCATTTTCACTCAGGTCGGGTAATTTTTTATATCATTTAGTTTGTCTCACTAACACTTTAATTGATCATAAATTGGAGTGTGGGCATTTTTAAATTTGTTTTTTGAAGGTTCCTGCCAAAATGCTCCTCAAGAACCATGTGCATTAATATGACTTTTTAGTGGTGTGTCACAAATAATTTTGCTTAAATAGAATGCAATTCATTATTTGAACCATCTGACCTGGGTCAACGGACACGTGACAACAATTCAGTTACAAATCATTAATGTTGAGAAATAATATTAAATGAAATTTAAAATGCAATCCATATTCATATCTCTTATCCTCTTATTGATTATGATCCGGAGGGAGTCAATGACATTTTATAAGAGAGATAATAATATGACAGTGACTTGCTACAATTTAATAATTTGCAAAGCACCCCAAAAATAATAATTTGAGAAGCTATGGATGAGAAAGTATAGTTTATGTTTTATTTATTTATTTTTTTTTTGGAGGAAGAGCCTAAAAAATAATATGTGTGATTTAAACCTCTTACTTTACCGTGAAAATTACACTTTCAATCATTATGTTGTGCATAAATGCGTACCTATATCTCAAGCTCAAAGCTCACTAACACACACACTATATATATATATATATATAGTTGATGTTTAAAGCCGATAACATTTATATAGAAATTTCATATCACAAAAAAAATATCACTAATTTAAACTATTACTCCCGTGGCAAAAATTCCACCAAACATTACTTTAAACTATTTTTCAAGCTCAAGATCAAAACAAGAAAATTTAAGTTTTTCTGCTTCTGGCAAAAACTATAATGATAAATAATGTAAGTGTGACTATTAGATACTCATGCAAATGTGTTGAAAAAGAAGATGGAATAAGTTTTATCTCCATCTTCTCTTTTTACTACTCAGTTGAGGTTTTAATAGTCTTTTTAATTATGTTAAAGTCTAACTCATTTGCACCTTATTTTAACTACTTCTATACCTTTCAATCATGTTTCAACCCATCCCACTTATTTTTTACCCGGGCCTATTATATTCTCTCCAAGTTGACTCCTTAAATTTTTTATTTATAATTTGCCACCCCTATTTGTTGATGTGTGGCAGGCTGATTGCCCACCTCAATCTCTTTCAATCATATATGACAAAATAAAATATGAATATCTCTCTCCCAAACAGCATATATATCGTCTTTAGATTTTTTTATTACAAAACTATATAATATTAATGTACTAACTACAACATTTTATATATAACAATCATTAAAGTGATATATCTTTCATTGGAAAGAAGGATTAGTAATATGAAAAAAGAAGAGACATTTGCACATCGCTTAATAAGACCAACAATTTGCTTGATCATGATTTAAATACATACCACTCAATACCTAAGTATTTACATGTATAACACCTAAACTTCAAATACGTATGAAAAAGTGTATTTCTCTTCTTACGGCTTTTAAATGATAGTGTTTTTAATGTGATATTAAAGCACATAAGATTTGTGTGAGCAATTTTGAGTCAAGCGGAGTAAAATATAGCACTTGGGGCGGATTGGAGAACAGAAGCAAACGGGGGTGCTTCCAGCAGAGCGGCGCTTGGGCGCCAATCCCGCCCAAAAAACAGAAAAGATGGCTACTACGCGCCAGAAACGGTTGTCGACGGTTTCTGGATGCCCCAAGGAATTATTAGACAGATTTTGAGGCTTAGAAATGCACCTTTTCGCATTTCAAACTTCTGGAATCTTTAGAATTTACTGGAGGTGGTAGATAGAAGTAGAAAATGTAGATTCTTACCTTTTCTGGAGATATCGGGGAGAGCATTTTGAGAGATATTTGAAAGGAATTATATTAGCATTGCATGGATCACCATGAGACTTTGTTGGCGGGATTTTCATCTTTCTTTCAGAGGGAAAAATCTAAGCATTGTGTTATTTATTATCTCATAATTGTTGTAAACACTTTTTAATTGTATTTGCTTTGATTTAAATGAAGTTTTATGTTATGTTTTCTCTATGCTTAGTGAGTAGTTTCCCTTAATCTTTTCAATTGCTATGAATTAGTGGCATGTGTGGGAAAATTTGTTTTATAATAGAATAATTTTAATTTCTATTCGATGAGTAATATCTCTATTGTTTCACTGACATAATGTATTGGTCATATGTTATGTTAAAATATGTTCTAAGTTGAAAATAAGACTCGAAAGAGCGGTGACTTCACAACTTTAGTGCACTCACATTGTCTGGTTGGTTATGGTGAAGCAGTTTAGGCGGCAATACGATGTTAGGGAAATATTCGTTGATTGGGTGTAAATTAGTGTTTCTAGGGTAACATGCTATATTCTTACTAATTTGATCTAGGGTTTGGAACTTAAGGACCGATTAAACCTAAAGAGATGGTACAATGGGTAATCTAGGGTGACAGGCTAGAACCTACCCAGCATAACCTTAGATTTAGGAACTTAACTCTAGGTTAGACAATGTTATTTATGCACTTGGAAGAGGGCAAAAAATTAGTTTGCTCATATTGTCACAGGATACATTAAATTCTAAGCATCTCATTCCTACACCTTATCGAGGTCTTCACAAGAGAAATGGAGTTTTTACATCTCAAAATTTACCAAACCAATTTATTTAGTTAGGTTTATCTTTAGATTTAGGTTTTTATTTATGAGTAGTTGTTATAAAACACTTTTAATCAACATTCTAATCTAAGACCTGATAATAGTAGACTAAAATTAGACTAAGGGATTTCTTACATCGCTTCCATGTGGGATCGATACTCTGGGTTTTAAGGAAAACCCTATATTATTTGAAACGACATGTGCACTTGCGTAAAACCTCTAGAGTGTGAAATATAAATCAAATTCAAAATTCTATAGTATATCCATTTTGCATAATAGCCGCTTAAGGAAACTGAGTCAAGTATTTGGCCAAGAAATTAAATAACTGCGTAATTGCGAGTTGGGTCAAGAATCACTCCTCGCTTAACTTTCATTAATACCTAACACACGAAACTTTTAGAAATACTACACAATTTTGCTTTGTTTACATAAGAAACACCTAAAAATACCACATAACTTCAAGTCATACTGTTAGACATATGTATTTCACCTAAGGGGCTCGATAATCGTCAAGATGGAGATTTGTTGTGTATATGTATTCTCCTAAGGGGCTGGATATTCGCCAAGGTGGAGATTTGTTAGGTATGACTCATATATCATAAATGGGACAGATGCTGGAGCGGAGCGGAGCCCACGAGTGGAGTGGAGCGGAAGGATTTGTCCAATAAAGGGAGTTTCATTATGTGGGTTGGGGGTGCGGGGGCAACACCCCGCGGTTTGGTACATGAGTAATTTAAGTAATTACATATACATATATTACATATTGTACTATAGGGTTATATATATGTCCTGTTTGTAACCCTAGGTAAGTCTCTGAGACTTCGAGAGCTGATTTTTGTATTATGTACTCTTTTATGAATATTAAAAAAAAGTCGTCAGAAAAGGAAGTCGCCGCTCTGCTCCTGAAGATGTAGGCATCTTTGCCGAACCTCGTAAATCTCTGTGTCTTCTTCTGGATTTGTGTCGATTCTTATTTTTCTTCGCCCTAATTCAATAAATGGTATCATAGACTGGTTCGAGGGCACGGATGAAAAATTTTGTCGGCGCAGGAAGATGGTTGGCGGCAGTTTCGATTTCGGCAGGAATATTCACTTGGAGGTTCACGACTAGGATTTGCGAGTCGCGAGTTGCGTGCGGGAAGAAGATCCCCCGGGAGTTCAAAGAAGGTTCTGCCCAACTGAGGATTCACGATGCAGAGGACAACGAAGACATATTCGACGGTTGTGTGGGGGTTCGCGATTGCGGGAGGGGAGGAACAAGATCGCGACAAAGGTGAATCGCGCATCCGGGCTTCTTCCGCTACAGACAGAGGCAATCTTCCGAGACATGCAGGGGCTTCTTCCGCAATAGGCAGATGCGAGGGGCCCTTCGATTCAGATTCGGTGAATTCAACAATTCGCGAACAGGATTTCAGACAAAAGGTCGCGAACGACATTCGTGAAGGAAGTTTCGCGAACAAACGCGAGGGAGCGACGGATGAGCAGAATTGAAAGGGATACGGGAAAAGGGAATTCACGCAAAAAAGAAAAGTCCGTGGAGAAGGAAATTTAGCGCAGAGATATTCCAGAGATATTCTAGGACTCAAGAAAAGCAATTGGAAAGGAAATAATTAATGAAATAATCGCTAGAGGCTTAATTAAGGAAATAATTGATGGAGACTTAATTAAGGAAAATCTTTGTTGGAGGCTCAATTAAGGCTTAATTAAGGTGGAGCTTTTCTGGAAGGCGGAGCTTTTCTAGAAGGAAAAATGAGATTTTTTGGAAAGCGGAAGCAGTGCTTATCTGGAAGGCGGAGCTTTTCTGAGAAAGAAAGCAGAGTTTTCTGAAAAAAAAAAAAGAACTTCTATAGAAAGTGAAAACGAAGCTTTTCTGAGAAAAAAAACAGAGCTTTTCTTGGAAGTTTAAAGAAAAAAGATTTCTGAGAAAGTTTAATAAAGAAAAATTTAATTAAAGCAAATTCTTCTTTCTTGAAAACTTAATTAAGGGAAAATTTTTATTTGTTGGAAATTTAATTAAATGAAACTTAATTAAGGAATCTTAATTAATGAATTATTTAAAATGACCCAACCCACATTGGTGCATAGGAAACTCCATAATGTATGTTCTTCTAAGGGGCTGGATATTCGCTAAGGTGGAGATTTGTTAGACATATGTATTTCTCCTAAGTGGCTGGAATTAGCCAAGATAACAAAAAAAAATCAAAACTTGATAGCAATAGTTATTCATACGAAGAAATGAGAGTAAGAGAGAAAGAGAGAGAGAGAGAGGATAGTTTAGGTTTCAGACGTATCACCAGTTGCCTTGTGAGGAAAAATGAGAGCAACTGTAGAGATCAGCCAACATGCATGAAGAGAATGAAGCTCGCAGCAAAAAAAATTGCCCTAATTGATTATATATTGAAGATAAAGACAAGAAATAAGTGGAAATGAGAAGTGGTAAAATTAAAAGAAAAAAAAACCATAACCATGGAATGCAACCCGCCACAAATCACTTCCCATGTTTGCGTGCTGCGATGCACCGCGACGTCTGGGAGCCGACGAGTTCGTTGTATCTGCAACACGAAAGTCAAAAATACTGACGATTGCGGCAGACATCACCCAAGTTCCAATAAATAAATATATATATATATATATATATATACACACACATAAACTTCATTAAAAAGAAACAAACATAAAATCCTCCATTTTTTCCGCATTGTCTTCTTCTACATGTTCAGCATCTTCCGCCGCTTGCCTCACCACATCCCCCGCGTGTTTCCCCAACTACTTCTATAAGTCCCTCTGCCACATCGATGACGATGCCAACAATGATTGCGACTGAGTTGTAGCACACCGTGTCCGACATTGCCGCTTCGAAGAATTTTTGGGAGAGCCGAGAGGAATACATCAAGATCTGTTGGCGTCCATCATACATTTTCAATTTCTTCCACCCTCGCTAGATTAGATCCCATCGCCCTTAGCCATTGAGACTTCGTTCATTGAATATAGTTAATTAAGAAAGCGGTGTATTGCATCAATAACAAAATTTAGGCATTAGATATTAATAAGTGCATTGTGGATGTCATGCATGTTAAGCTGTTTGGTGTGTTGCATTTGTTGTGTGGGTTTTAAGAGTTTTGATGTTTGACGACGCCCGTCGCCGACCACTGCAACAGTTGTTATTCATCGTTGTCCATTGCTGACGTTGTTCATTATCTCTGGCCATTGCAACTAGTCGCCGACCATCACAACAATAGTCCATCATTGTTGTCGGCCTCTGCGGTTAATGACTATTGTAGCCCACCTTTTAGCACTGTCTGCCAACCATTACCATCGCAATTATCAGCTGCCGACCATTGTCATCCGTCGACCACCTCCGCCGACTAAGAAATTATGTTTAATTACATTATTTTTATTTTACTTCAAATCAATTAATAAAAAATAAAATCTTATTTTATATTGAAACAAATAACTCCATAGTACTTGAATTATAATACATATGATATTCTATTTAAATATAGTAGAATAGAATGGGAAATAGTAAAATACGCATGGCCTGATCAGTCTGCCCCGCCATTTCAATTATAAAATGGTTCTCGTACTAGTTTAATTCATGTTCAGAATTGATTTCCTGCATAATTGATGATTAACTAGTGAATCGATGAATTAGACTAAATTTTTATGAATCACAATATTTTAATATTAATTTTTTTTGTACATATAAAATATGTCAGCACGAATGTCAAGACAGATAAACGACTCAAGAGGAAGAAACAACTGATCAAACGTAGTTGTTGATGACTGTTTCGGGCTGGACGATGACGAGAGAGGCGTCTTGTTGGTTGATCGGCAGAACATGTCAGGAGATTTCCTTGCAGGGCGGTGATTAGCTCTCAGGACGATCGACATAAAACATTTTTTTGGATTAAATATTGATCGATTCGAGGTTTATCAAACTCCTATCCAATCAAATTAGCCCCCCCCACCAATCTTATTATATGTGAATAACTTTGTAACTAGGAAAAAGCCCATCCAAAAAGTCAATGATGTGCGGACTAATATGTATTTTTTTTAATGTCGCGACTTATGCATGTAAATAGGGGCCTATTATGTGAATAATGATTACACACTCTTTACTATTTACTGCGACACTCTGTCATCATCTACTTCTCTCTCTTAACGTTTAGTCCTTTGGTGTGTTCTTCGGATCCTTTTAGATTCAAAACTTTTGATTTTGATCTTCTAGTTGAGACTACAAAAATTCATTAAAAAAACAGTTAAAAAACAATTTTAAAATTTTGATTTTCTCAAACTGTTATTATATAATTTAATTTAAATTAAAAAACTAATTTAATATTTATGATTCAACCATCTACAAAATCCGAATTTAAACATCAAATCTTAAATCTATCGTTAATATAAATATCACAAAATCTAGACCAGATAATATAAATACAGATTTGTTTAAACTGAAGTTCAATCCCAACGGAACACGGCCTGCCCCGTTACTCTTTTCGCAAATCATCCGTCTCTGTCCTCCCTCCCTACGGTCCAGCTGTGAAGGCAGAGCAGCGCCTGTTTCTTTCTTCCTGTCCCCCTTTCTCCTCCGAAAAACACCTATCAGAGACTCATCAGAATCTTTTTTTCAAGAGCTTCTATATACTCTTACGGTACCACTTCTGACGAATAGTATGACCTCGATGAAGAAGAATCAACTACCGCCAGCGCTGATCGCAAATCTTCAGGGCGTCCTTGCTGGAAGAAAGGAGGCTCGAAGTGGAAACGGAGATGGTGAGGAGAAGGATACGGGTGCGAATGAGGATTCAAGGGTGTCTTCTTCGGAAGTTGACTCCGGTTTGATGCCGCCTGTGATGAAGCCCATTGTTCTCGTGACTAATGGTGATGGAATTGAATCCCCGGGGATCGTTTTGCTTGTGGAGGCGCTCGTCCGGGACGAACAGTACGATGTCTACGTTTGTGCTCCTGAATCGTGAGTGCGGTGCCCTAACTTCTTGATTAGGGAATATGCTTTTTGTTTTTTTGTTTTTTTATTTGGAAAATTTATTGATTAGAGTAGACGTGCTTATATGTATATGCATATATATTTTTAAAAAAGCAGGGATATACAAGATGTCTTTACTATATTTTACTTTATTTGATTTAATTCTTTCTTTTTTCTGATGGTTGTATTGGAGTTTGGATTCAGTTTCAATTTCTTTCCAATTCATTTCGTTCTTTTTTTTACAATGTTTTTTGTTGTGTTATTTTTACTTGACCTGTATATGTTGTTATTGATTTATATTTTTAATGAAGTTAGTTAACAAAGATTCTTGGTATTGATCCAGTTTTGAGTTTATTAAGATATTTGCTTCGAGAACGTTGTTGCTCTTGTGAGTTCTTTCGTTCATATAAACCAATAAAATACTTCTAAAGTATGAAAATCCAACTGAATTTTCATTGTCATGTTGCTTCACTGGAAACAAGATCCGTTATTCGTTCAGGAAAAAGAAACTAAAAAAATGAAAGGTACAGGCTGTTTGGTGGAAGTAGGATCTAATTGAAATTCGATTTAGTAATTTCTTAATTTCTTAAACCTTACAATTTTTTGGCATGATAGAGATTAAAATCTATTTAATCCTAATAAACTTTTTGACTGTATCATCTAAATTTACATTTAAATGAAACAAGGAGAAATAGTGTAAATGTTTTAAATCTTACTTCCCCCCGAATTTACTGAATCCATGATTTAGTTTACAATGGGATTTAAGATTGTATGAAAATTTATACGGCTTTAAATTGTTTTTGCAAGATTTAGCCTAAATCTTGGTGAAATATTACCAACTAACGCCCCATATGTCTAATCTCTTACCTATGGTTCTTAGAAGGCTAATATTTCCAACACCTATAACTGTCTAATCTCTTACATATGGTTCTTAGAATGTTAATATTTTTTTGGTCAACGGGGAGCAGGGATAAATCTTCTTCTGGGCATTCTGTATCTTTTCCAGAGACCATTGCAGCTAGCTCAGTGGAAATTAATGGTGCAGTGGCTTTTGCAGTTTCAGGTAATTAATTCAGCAGTTTATTTATGTTTTGTTATTTCATGTCGTTCATTGATAAATCAAGCAACTTAAATTCATGCTTGAGTTTTGTTTGGCATTGTCTTTTTGGAAGATTTACATACTACCATTCAATCTCTGTAATTACATATCTAACACCTAAACTTCAATTTTTACCTATATGCCACCTTGCTTATGCATGAAAAGGTATATTTAGCTTTTTAAAAGTTAAAAATAGTTGTATTTTTGATGTGATATGAATGATTTGGGCGGTATTAATGTAAAAAAATGAAGTTTATGTGTTAGATATGTAAATAATAGTAATTGGGTGGTATGGATCTCCTATCATTTTCTTTCTCTGTAGAATGGAAACTAAAATTGCATTCTTACGTGTTAATATCCTGTTTGGAAATTGACATTGTAGTACTAAATAACTAGCTGGCATAGGGGCATCTTTAATCACTCGCATGTAATTCTGTCAGTCTTTCATGTCTAAACAGGCACTCCTGCAGACAGTGTCTCGTTGGCCTTTTCAGGCTTATTGTTTCCTTGGTCCAGACCAGCGCTGGTATATTTTTCTTCAGAAATAGTATACAAGTTCATATGAATTGATCATGGATCTTGTGGAATGACATAATTATATTTCTTTGAATAGGTTATCAGTGGAGTTAACAAGGGAACAAGTTGTGGCCGTCACATGTAGGCATCTGAGCCCAGTTTTTTATTTTTTGCTTTCCGCTTTTGAAATAATATTTTCTGTTCATCACTTTGATCTGTTCCTAATCAGCTTAATATGTTTCTTTCTGTTAATGTATTCACACATATTTTTAAATTTGCTTCTTACATTATGCTATTTCATCTTTGGTTTTACTTTGAATCACATGGCTTCCTGATTTCCTATGCATTTTGGGATTATGTTTGATTCTGAACGGCTCTATTTTACTGCAAAAATATATATAGCTTTTACTCTGGTGCTATTGCCGGGGCACGAGAAGCTTTAATGTCCGGTATACCTTCATTGTCAATTTCATTGAACTGGTAAGTTATGCAATATTTCGTTGGTGTTATATATATATATATATATATATTTGCTTGTGAAGATGTGGCTTGCTATGTGGAACCTGTATTCGTCTCACTGTAAATTGTTTGATTATACTAGGAGGAAGGATGAAAGTCATGAAAGTGATTTCAAGGATGCAGTTGATGTGTGCCTACCTTTGCTAAGAGCTGCCATTAGGGATGCAGATAAGGGAGCTTTTCTAAAAGGATGCCTCATCAACATTGAAATCCCTGCTTCTCCTTCTACAAACAAGGTTTGTCCTCAGCTGATTTATTGAAATACTCTTCCTCTCTCTCGCTCTTTATTGATATTTCAAACCTTTAATTTCTTCATTGGATGGATCAATCTATTTGATTTATTTCAGTTTCCAGATATAAGTTTTGTTAGAGATTTGGTTGATTGTTCCTGCCAATCTACATTTGCAGTTCTACAAGGCTTTTGAATTTTTTAGTTGATTTATAAATTATATGTTGAGCCGCATGAGAGTACTGGGTTCAGTTCCTAATTGAATAGTTTCAAAATGAGAGTACTGGGTTCAGTTCCTCGTTTTCGACCCAATTATGATCCCTTTTAGTTCTCACTCTAACTTTATGTGCCCCTTTTTAGTTCTCACTCTAACTTTATGTGCCCATAATTGATCAATGACTTTGATGCTTCTAGTGTTTACTATTTGCAGGTGATAACCTTCCAATAACTTGGTGTAACTCGACTAATTGGAGTTATTTTGTAAAATAACAATGGCACCACTGAAACACGAGCATTGATTTCTGCTGTGACCAAGAGATACAAATTCTTGTAATTTTGTTGAAAGCAACAATAAATATGACGAAGGCCAAATAGTAATTCACAAAGATGTCTCGTGTTCATAGACTTAATTCACAAAGTGTTAAATTCTTAAATCATGGACAAATGTTTTGGGCCCTTGTAATAGAGCATTGCTAGGATAATTGTGAGATTGGAAGGTGATATATCTAGGAAGTCTAGTATTGGAGAGATGCATGTTTTTTTACATTTTAATATTCATTTAATTGAGTATATTCAACATTTTTTTTTAATACTTCATAAATGCCTATTGATGGTTACCTTATTTCTGTATGGCTATTCTTCCATCCCGCAATCCACTTGTTTGTGCAATGATTTACTTGCCTGCAACCTATGATGCTGTTTGTTCTCTTGTTCGTATAGCCCACAATACTATGTTTTTGACTTGCTTCAATCAAAGGCTTGCTTATAGCTCATTGGAGTATCTTGTGCTTAACCTTCTGTTGCTTTCATTGAGCCCACTCACGCACACATTCAATTGTACTCAAGGCAATGTATTTGTCATTGTTATGTCATGCTTTTGACAATCTTATGACTTACATAACTTATAGTTTTTATCTCTTAGATTCACTTTTTCTTTTTTAATGGTGGCATGATATCTTATTCTTAGCTCAAAGAATTAAAACTCTTCATCATGATAAAACATCAAATTTGTTGGTACCTAATATTTTCTTTCATTAAGACTTTTTGCTTCTTGTTTAGTTCTAATGACAAACTCCATCACCTTGATAGCTCTCCTTGAAATACCTTGATAGATATCTTGTAGATAGCATTGATTCTGTCAAGTTCTCAAAATGACAAGCTTCTAACTATGCTTTTCTCACCTTGTTCCTTCTACTTTCGAACTTTTCATCACCACAATAGTCGAATTTTGGGACTCTGCAAGAAAGATGCAAGAGTTTTTTGATATATATGTATAATAATAATAATAATAATGATATATAGGTCGAGAATAACATATTTCTCCATGCAAAAATGGTACAAGTTACTCAGTTATTCTTTCAAAATTGATACACCTATTTGATAACGACAACATGAATAATTCTTGTTGCCCAATTTCTTTTTAGATTCTATTTTTCTTTACAGTGTGTGCAATCTTAAGTGATGATTGACTACATTGGCCTTAATGTGGCAACTACTTTTGATTGGTTCTACTTATGACAATTTTTTTTGAATTAGCTTGCCAATCCTAACTAGAACCATAGTCACTAGTTCTCGAGATAGTCATGGGAATTGTGGATGAGGTGATCGTGTTGGTAACTCTTAGTCCTGGCTATTAGTGTCAGCCCTCATTGTAGCTGTACTATTCCTTCTCTTGATTGTGTTTGGGCGAAATTTGATTACCCATCCACCCTCATCATAAGTTCACATCTAGTCCCACTTTTTCTACTTTTAATGTCAAGGCTTTTGGATCTGTAGCTCTCTCCAGAAGTTATGATCAATTGCTTTCACAAATACAACCATTTGTCTTACTTCTCATATAGACTCTTTTCCTTGGTATATTGCGATTGTCTTTATTGGCTCATATAGTTTTAAATTATGTTCTTTCTTACATGTGGCATATAGTCAAGGGTTATTTTCTCTCTTATGATATTCTTCTCCCACTTACTATTTTGTCTATAGTTCTCCTCTAGGATTTGACAAAAGTTCTATCGACTTTTCCTAAATCTTAAACCTAGACCTTGCTTTATGTGTCACAATTTTCTTTCAATCATTTATTTATATGCACTCGAGCTAAGACTCTCAATTGCTCAATAGTATTTTATCCTACTTAGTGTGTTTTTTAGGATTTTAGCATGAAGATGATTAATGTTGGCATTGAAAATGATGATATTTATTATCTCGAAGTCGTTGATCCCATTGTTATATCTAACATGTCGTCTTATTAGTGGCACCACTATCTAGACATTCTATTCATTAAGTTTAGAGCATCATTCAAGTCCTTTTGTGCGATTCCTATGAATTTTAAAAAATATCACGTGTTCTCTCCCTTCTCTGTCTTCTTACAATAAAACTTCTTTTGAACTGATTTGCTTTGAGAGGATGAAGTCCTTTTACTACTCATTATCAGTTTTCACCATTTAGTTTTCTTCATTGATCACCATATTGGAGTTTATTGGGCTTATCCTTTAAAATATTGCTCTAATGTCTTATCAATATTCAAACTATTTTATAAAAAAGTATAAGTGCATTTTTCTATTTAAATTAAAATTATTCATACTGATAATTTTAGTGTATTTGGATTATAAACTACTCATAATTATGTTTAGAATGACATTTTGGCAATCCTTATGTTCTCAATACATCTTAACAAATTATTTTGTACAGTATAAACATTGCCGTCTTCTTGCGTTGCTTGGTTCTTAATTTATCACGTGCATGTTTCTTATGTTGATGACACTATTCTTACTGCATGTCACTTAAGAAATCATATGTCATCTAGTGTTCTGAACGGTACTATTATGTTCTCTTTTCTTTATCATCATAAACTATCTTTTAGGCACTATCTTTTAGGCTGTGACATACTAGACCCTCTTGCTCTTGCCATGCAATGATTCTTTGCTAATTATTCTCATACTCGAAAAGGCTATCATATTATGATCCTTTAACCATAAAACTATGTCTTTATTGGTGTTGCTTTTTGCGAATGCCTTCACACCGATTTAGAGTTACTAGACTGTGTGGTGATCAAAAGAAGTTAGGTAAGTTGTAAGATGAGAAAAAATGGCGAAAAGATAATGACAACTGAGAAATTGGGGTTCTTGGCTGCTGGCTAGGTAAGTTGCAAGACGATAAAGAAAGGTGAAAAGATGCCAACTGAGAAATTGGGTTCTTGGCTGCTGGACAGCAAGCCATAATAGGAAAACTGTAGATTGGCTATGAGATCGGCGACATATGAAGTCTTCTGATGTTCGGGAGATTTCATCGCCTCGATCCAATCAGACTACAACCACAACACTTGGGAAAGATCTAAGGATACAATAATCTAGCAAGAAATAACTGGCAAAAAATAATCTTTGTTGTATAAATCAAAACCCAAAATTGTTCAAATAAGGTCTTAAATAATCTTTTTACACTATGGTAGAAAAATAAACCCTAATTATAAATCAATATAAAACAAATAGGGGCTTATGAGACCCAAAAATATCTAGTAGATGGGAAAATCCCGCTACAGAGCCTCACGGGATGGACTTCTATTCTGATTCCAAACCCACGTAGACGGGGATCATGGGTTCTACCTCCTAGTCATTTCCTCCACTCTTGATTCATCTCTTACATAACTACCTCTTTAAATACCTCTACTTCCTTTGTCCTTGACACCTCTTCTCTCTAGGTTATGCTCGCAAGCTTGACTATCTTATTTATAACTCCTTATCCATTTTTTCAACTTTGACTAAGCATCTAGTTACCACATAACTCTCTTATATTCATTTTCTCATTATTTTTCGTGAAGGTAAACACTGACGCACTAACCAGCTGCTATAATCTTTATCCTTTGATAATCTCCCCTCTTTTATTGTCAGTTTATCTTGTTATCTATTATGTCTATACCTAGGACATGGTAGGAGGCTCTGCTAGTCCTTATTTGAAAGTAGACGATGGAAAATGAAATGAGCTCTCCTCTTGATCGTTATACTTGAGATTTGGTTTAAGCTTTTGTTGGGGTAAACCTATTTTTTGTCATGAAGAGCCTTCTGACATTGATATCTTATTGGCAAACTCGGCATATTCTTATTCATTGCAGTGGTCGGTCAACATATGCAAATTCCAGAAAAATGTACTCTTAGAGACTGTTCTAAGTTTTTCTATTATCTAGAAATTTATTAAATAATTAACTTGTTTTTTAAATGTAGTCATTTGAGTATTGAACCCTTTTCTTCTGATGCAAACTATGTTGGATCTATTGAGGATAAGAATGGTACTGGATACTGTGTCATTATGGTGGAAATCTCATATCCTTAAAAAGTAAGAAGCATATCATTTTACCCATATCAAGTACCAAAGTTGAATACATGGTAAGACACATTCTACTTTCAGAATTATGTGGATCAAAACTCTTGCATAACACAACCCATTATCCTTGATTTTGATGATTAAACAATCATCTATATTGCAAGCAATTTTATCTTTTATGAAAGAACCCAGCATATTGGAGTCAACAGTCACTTCATCAAGATGCTTATTTCTAAAAAATATTATCACTTCTCACGTATCTATTGAAATATCTATGCCTAATCTCTAGCGATTATTTGCTTTACAAATTCTTGTTATAAGCTATTGGGGGGTGGGGAGATTCATCTTGTATGCTTATTTATAGGCTCCAGCTATAAAATTTCTATGTTCTATTGAGAACTACATATCATGGACTACTTGTCTCAAGTTGCCCGTGTGGCTTTAGCGCTCTTTTTGGCATTAAATCAGCCTAACCCTTACAACGCTTGATCTTGTAAGGACAAAACACTCTAAGATGAAGAGCAGCGAGAAGTATTGGAGAAATGAATATTTCACTAAGAAAGAAGAATTGCAACACTTGAATGCTTGGTAGATTGGAAGGTTTGCTTGGAAGGTTACAAATATAGGTAGGGACTTCTATTTAAAGTTCCCTTCAAGTCTAAGGGAATATCCTAGAATAGTCTAGTTTCTAGAATGTTCTCCAGTATTCATATCTACATATATAGCCCTTGGACTTTTTAGGTTATTCTTGAGTTCTCCTTGGAGCCTTTCTTTCTCATATTCTCTATAATTGGGCAGAATCTTTTAGAATCCATTGAATTGCTCTTTACAATATGGACTTCTCTAGAATCTTTCATCCCATGCTTGTTTTGCTAATTTATAGAGGATGGCGGAGCGTGACACTCTCCCCCACTTAAGCTCACAATGCCCTCATTGCGACTTCCCCTTGACCCTCGGTGTTGAGTATTGTGGAGCTCGGTCCACTACCTTTCTTTGACAGTTCTAGCATCTATTTAAATGGAGTTATTTCATTCTTTTATGAAAGGCTCTGCCGATTCTTCCTTCTAGAACCCACCGCCTCATAATTTGTGATTAAACTCCCGCCTTTCTTTCTCTAATTCTCGCGAATAAGGCAAGGAGCCTTATTTCTTTACTATTTCTTCTGCTCAAATTTTCGGCCTGCTTAGTTTGCTCTCCCGCCTTCGTCCGGTTTTTGCGAATAAAGGCAAGGCTGGCTGGGCCGAATAGGAAATATTCAATTAATAAGTGCTTTTGCTCCTCAAATTGGTTTAGATATAGATTTTCAAGAAAAATTATGGAATAACTTAGAAGACTTAATACAAATGATATCTCTTAAAGAAAAAAAAATTTATTCGAGGAGATTTAAATAGACATGTTAGTATAGTGGTAGAAGATTTTAGAAATATTCATGTTGGCTACGATTTTGAAGTAATTAATGAAGAAAGTATAGTCATATTAGATTTTGCTTTAGTGTATGATTTTGTTATTGTTAATACTTTATTTAAGAAAAGAGATGAGTATATTATTACTCGTAAGAATGAATCTAATTGAACACAAATTGATTATTTTCTTATGAGAAGAAGAGATCGTCGTGAATGTAATGATTGTTAGGTCATTCCAAGTGAGGATTTAAATATTAAATACTTAACATCGATTATTAGTAATTTAAGATGAAGAGTTGTAAAATAAAGAATATTAGGAATCTTTGTCGTATATTTAGATTTGGGCTTCTAAAAGACAAATAAAATTATTTTTATGAGTAAACTTTAAGATTTCAAGATTTAGGATATTCATGAAGAAGCAAATGCTATGTGGGATAAAGTAACAAACACTATTAAATAAGTGACAAAAGTTGTACGTGAAGGATGAAAAAAAGTTTCTATAAATAAAAATAATTGGCGGTGGAATAATAATGTATGAGAAAAGTAAAATATACGAAGAAATGTTATAAACATTGATTTAAATGTAAAAGCTTAGAGAATTAAGAAAAATATAAAATGGTCCGTAGGAAGTTTGTGAGAATAATCTGAGACACTGTTGTTTTTAGTGATCTTTATAATAAATTAGATACTAAAGAGGGTGAAAAATATATGTATAAACTAGTCAAACAAATAGAAAAAAAAATAAAGTAAAAATTTAACTCAAGTAAAGTGTATTAAAAATGAAAATTAAAAATTCATTTTCTTTGAAAAGTATGTTCAACATAGGTGGATGATCAGTATTAGTGATTTTAATTAACAATGATAAAATATTTATTTTTACCGTCACATTAGTAAAAAAGCAATTAGAGAGGCTTTAAAGAAAATCAAGGGTGAAAAGTTTGTATGATCTGATGATATCCCAATTGAAGTGTGGAACAATTGAAGTGTGGAAATATAGAAGTGTGGAAATATATAGGAGATTTGAGAATTTATTGGCTTACTAAACTTTTTAATATTATTTTAAAAACTAAAAAGTTGCCCAAAGAGTGGAGGAAGAGTATTTTGATCCCTTTTTTAAGAATAAAGTGGATGCACAAGAGTGTGCAAATTATAAAGCAATTAAGTTGATGCTTCACACCTTAAAATTATTGAAGAAGGTAAATGAACATAGATTAAGACATATTACAAAGATTTCTCATAATTAATTTGAATTTGGGCAGGTCACTATGGAAGCTATACATTTATTGAGAGATTTGATGGAGAAGTTTAGAGAGAATAAAGAGGATCTACATATGATTTTTATTGATTTAGAAAACACTTACAATAAAGTTCCAAGAAATATCCTTGGAAGAGTTCTAGAGAAGAAAGATGTTGATATGACTTATATTGAAGTCATTAAAGATATGATATTAGAGTTGTTACTGAGATATTACTTGTGTTCAAACAGAAGTAGGATTGACCAAATATTTTCCTATTTCAGTTAGATTATATCAGGGATCGGCTTTAAGCCCATATCTTTATGCTTTAGTTATGTATGCTCTTACTGGACATTTACAGGAGGATGTACCTTGCTGTGTGCTTTTCACTGATGATATCCTTCTTGTGGATAAGACTACAGAAAAAACTCAATAAAAACTTGAATTATAGAATTCTACATTGGAGTCTAAAGTCCTTCCTTTGAGTAGAACTAAAACTAAATACATGGAATGTAATTTTAGTAGTTGCAGCTCTAGTTACAAAGACTATGAGTGATCAAATTGTTAAAAGGTGTGAATGCTTAAGATATCTCGGGTCCATTGTGCAAAGTGATCGTGATATTTATGAGGATGTTATTACTAGAATTCAAGTTGGTTGGTAGAAGTGGAGGAATGCTTCGGGCCTATTGTGTGATAGAAAAGTATTGCTTAGACTAAAAGGAAAATTTTATAAGATGGTGGTTAGATCTGCAATGCTCTATGACGCTGGATGTTGGCCTTTAAAAGAAAAGCATAAAACTAAGTTAAGTGTTTCCGAGATGAGAATGCTTAGGTGGATGAGTAGCTTTACACTTAGAGATGAAATGTGAAATGAATATATCTATGATAGGGTTGGTGTAGCTCCAGTGGTGGACAAAATGAGAGAGTTATCTTAGATGGTTTGGCCACATTAAATGTCGACCATCTAATGATCCGATTAGGAGAGTAGATGTTTAAGATTCAAAGGCAGAGGTAAACCTAGAAATACTTGGGCATATTGTATAAAAAATGATCTTAATCTATTAGAATTAAATGAAAATATGACACTTAAGAGGATGCAATGGAGAAAAAGGATTCATGTAGCCGACCCCACTTAGTGGGATAAAGGTTTGTTGTTGTTGTAATAAGTTGGAGCTAATGGATATAAATGCTCCATCTTGAGGGTTCACGAATTTAATAGTTACTTTGCATAAAAAGCAGTTATATTAGATGGATATGATTTAATATTTTCAATATTATTGATATTATTCTCATATATTTATTTCTTTTATGTATCATTCTGTATGGTCATTATTCACCATAACATATTCAATAAATAATACAAAATAATTTTCTTTAACAGGCCTATGAGTGCAATAAATGGCCAGCATATGAGTATCTTTGATCTTACGACTTGATGCTGGGGGCGTCAATAGATGACTCAACTTGACAATTAGATTTGAACCCTTTTAAAAAATTGAGTTTTGATTGACCTTATTAGTATTTGGGCTGATTTGGGTCTAATTATTGATTCATTTTTTATTCGAGTTGTATTTGTGTAGACCTAAATAACTCAAAACTAACCCAAAACTAACTATGTGGGCTTTAGTTTAGATGTGTTGGGTCATGTTGATTGGATTTGCCATGCCATATTTGAGTCAATCTAGTTTTATTGATCTTAAAAAATGCATGATCCATGTAATAAATGTGCCATACCGGTTGTATGCTAGTTGATTTGGGTTCATGTCAAATACTTTGACCCATATTATTTATGGGTTGGATTCGGTTTAAGTATATTTGGGTCATATAAACTGTCTTATACTCAAACTAGAATCTTCAACCTGGATTGATGTCCCTGCTCGATGTGTCTCTCTGTGACCATATTGTTGAATATCGGACTGTAAATAAATTAAGCCAAGCTGAATATTTTGTTGGGCAATCTTGTTCTTATTGATCTCGAAAGTATCTTGCTCATGACTCAAATTTTACGATCATGTTTGAGATAGTTTGTTAATTTTTTTATCAACATGGAGTTATAATCAATGTTTAAGCGAGCCTAACTAACTATACATAGGATGCTTAAAAATAGCCTTTATTACTATCAACAAATATTTTTGTAGTGTTTTGTCAAGTTTAATGATAATCCCCTCAACAATATTTCTAATATTTTCTTAATTACAAAATTAGATTTTTGATATATTCATTGAGCTATTTGTTCAATATTTTTTTATCAAATGCTAATTAAAATATGAAAACATTTTTTAATCAAAATCTCTATTATTTGTTTGATATTTTTATTATCAAGTGTGAATAAAATTAAAAATTCAATTTATCTGTCTAATTTTTAGCTTGACATTTTCATTATATTTTTTCTTCCAATAATCTAAATAACTTTTGAAGTCTATAGCATATAAACATTTGATAAAATAACATAGAATTGTCTATAAAATAAGCAATTAAAATAATGCATATACTTTAAGATTGTGTTTTTAAAGCTTCATACATTTCGTGCGTGTTTGTGTTTTTTTATTTTTTTATTTTTTCCTCTATTTTAATTTAATGCAGGGATTCAAGGTGACTAGGGAGAGTCTGCAGAGACCTGTTCTTAACTGGCAGGTTTTATCAGGTAACAGACATCCTTTTTCGGGGCAGTATATGTCCATGCATCAAAGCCTTGGTGTCCAACTTGCACAGCTGGGTCGTGATGCTTCTGCTGCAGTAAGTATCAAGTACTCGATATGTGCACTCAAGTAATATATGGCAGCGTACTGCTACCTACTTTTACAGCTGGAGCGATTTTATTCCTCAATTACCATGTCTTTTTCAGGGTGCAGCTCGTCGGATGGCTTCACAGAAGAAAAATGTGGAAGTAGAGTCTTTTGCTGCACCTGGAAAGCCAGAGCAGCGAGAGATTGTGAAGAAGTTCTTCCGCTTAGAGGTACTCATATATTTCCCTTCACACAGTATGGATTGTCATCAGTGTTGTACGTAGTATGGGTTTGGTTTTATTAGACGTCCTGCATATGTAAGCTCATTTACAAGTGTTCTATATTTTAAATAAATTTCTGCATTTTTTTTTTATTTCGCTTGCATATGTTTGTTTAGATCTTTAAATGTATTATTTTGATACTGTGCACAATATGAAATGCTCAATCGTTTTATTAGTCTACCTTAATTCTCTAGTACGCACCACTAAACCCCCCCTGAAAACCTTGATTTACTTGCGCTTTCTCGTTTCATCACACGTATAACCACATTCATATCAGCCTTACATCTGGTAAGGTAGAACCTTTCTCTTAGTCTTATAATCTTTAGTGCTAGATGATCTGCTCTCTTTCTCCTCTCTACAATGATATGGGTATATTTCTTGGGAAAAATTATGCCTAATGATTTGAGCTGTATACATGGCAGATGCCTTCTAGCGATTACATCGATTAAGTTTGGGCATGGGATATAGAAATAGAATGACACGGGGCTCAATCAAGCAACCTGCTCTACTCAGAGTTCCTGGATAAACCAACTCCTTAGCTCCGAACGGATCTGCTCTACTCACAGTTACTGGATAATTTGACCAACTCCTTAACTTGCAAGGCTTGGCACAATCAGACAAACTAGGAATGCTTTTTAGTCATGCTTGGTCTGCCCCAGTACCTTAACAATCTCCTTGTTTAACTAAAATGCTTTGTCCAACTCAATGAAAATTGGAATTTGTAGTATTAAAAACTGTGAGGGAGGCTTTCTCTTAATTCTTAAGAATTTATTGAAAATATATGTTACATATTTAAATACACTCCCATCTCTCCAGGTTAGGAATATCCCTAATATAGGAACTATCCTGTAATTAAGTCTCCTCTAATTAGATTGCCTAAATGTCACGCTTTCTAATATATACAATCTTCCTAATATAAATGCTTTAGATTTATTACTTTTCACAACACCCCTCAAGTTAGAGTATATATATTTATGATGCCTAGCTTATTACAAATATAAGTGACCCTAGCTCCATTAAGTGCCTTTGCGAAGATGTCCCCTAGTTGTTTCTTAATCTTTACATGAGCGGTAGAAATCAAATTTTGTCTAATCATTTCACGAACAAAATTACAATCTATCTTAATGTGCTTAGCTCATTCATGGAAGACAGGATTTGAAGCAATATGTATTGCAACCTGGTTATCACACCACAACTTTGCTGGGGCTGTCAAATTAAAACCCATTTTGGTCATGAATTGGAAGATCCACACTAATGCACTCGAAGTTTGTGTCATTGCACAAATCAGATTCTGCACTGGATCGTGACACTATATTATGTTTCTTAGTCTTCCATGAGATGCCACCAAAAAAATGCAATATTTAGTAATGAATCTTAGATCAATCATGGAAATCCACCCATTTTGCATGAGAGAAACATTCAATATTTTTATGTCCATGATGTTGATATAGAATACCTCATCCAGGATCCCCTTTGAGGTTACATAGTACATGTTCCAAAATTGACTAATGATGGATTTGTGGGGGAAGACATAAACTGACTTATAATGCTAAGGTGAGTTATTGTGAGGTAATTGAATTTTCCCATTAACTTCTTATATCAATTTGGATTATTGAAAGACTCTCCATCCTTGCTAAGTTGTTGATTAAGAAGCATCGGAGTGCTGCATAATTTAACTCTTAATTTCTAAGCTTATGCTAGCAAATCCAAAAGATACTTTTGTTGAGATAGAAATATGCCCTTGTTGCTCTTTGATACTTCAATCCTCAAAAAATATATCAATAAACTCAGATTTTTAGTGTTGAATTGATTTTAGAGAAATTATTTTACTGGAAGATTTCTTGCACATTGCTTCCAGTAATAATGATGTCATCAATATAAACCACTAATAAATTGACCCCATAAACATATTGCTTGTAGAATACAATGTGATCACTTTTACTTTTCTTCATCCCACCCTCTTCAATTGCATGGCTGAATTTTCCAAATTATGCCTTAAGACTTTGCAATCTATATAATGACTTCCGAAGATGACATATTTCTTCATACTCAAACCAACAAATCGAGGATATACTTCTAAAAGGTCACCATGCATAAAGACATTCTTTACATCAAGATAGTATAGGGGTGACATGCTCCAAGTGCGGCGAAGCGCTAGCGACTCATCAGTAGTATACGAAATTAAACTCTGTGTGTCGATCCCACAGGGAACGAGATGAACTCAAATTCAAAAAAAAATTCTAGCTAACTAGTATTGGTCCTAGCCTAAATGTTGAAGTTTTTCCGAGGTTCAAATAAAATTTCTATCATAATAATTTTAAAAGCAAGGCTATCTTAACAATCCAAAGGAGTTTTTGAAGAAATTCAAATTTCAAGAAGTTTCCTTCTTGAATGGATCTAGTGAAGAATAGAACTGAACATTGATTACAATTTAGTGTTAAATAGGAACAATTCTTTTCCTTATCTCCTTTCGGAAGTCTAAGGAAATTAGATCGTCAAAAGGTTACTTCCCTAGTTCCCTTGATCAACCCCATTGAATAACATCTCCCTATATGTTAGCATAAACTCAAAGGTAATATGCCTATTTTAGTGAGTTTATGTGGTTATCCTCTTTCACTAAGTATCCTTTCAGATTTCTTAGTTCACAAAGGATGTTAACACACCTACCGGCAAGACAGGAAATAAATTAAGCAAAGTGTTAACTCAACATTATAACAACAATTCACATTGGAAACACTTGGAAAGTTTCATTTATATCACATTATTATTCCATTGAAGGAAGAAATAAAAGTTTTACTCACTCTTCATTATAAAAACCTTCACATCAAAGTATGATTTAAACATAGAAATCATACACCAAGTTTTCAAAAAAATTCAAATGAAAATTTAAACTAGAAATGTACTTATCTCCTTCACAAAGTAAGATGCATAAATTTATAAGAAAAGTGAATACACCCTTTGAACTTCTCCAACCCTCTTTCCTTCGCTTCAAAATCTCTTAACAACTCCTCTTTGGCCTTTCTCTTTAGTGTTCCTCGTTCCAAAATGTAGAAAAGACCCCCCTTCATTCGTGTAATATGTTTTATACTTCTTCTGTCAAAAAGACACACCCAACTGAAAAACCATTATTTTTCGCAAACTAATGCCTATGCGTTGTTCATGGTTTCAAGTTTTGGGCATCAAACACTAAGTGGTGGCAGTGTGGTGCTTAGATGCTGCAGACGCGACACTGCAGACACGACACCTATTTTATGGGCTCTCAGGTTTTCTGGTTTAAAACTCGGGTGACTTGGTGCCTAGTTGCCCTTGGACAACACCTAGGCACCCAATCTCTGACACCTACTTTCTAGGCTCTTGGTTTGCTAACTATTTCGGGGAAGGCGCCAGAACACCACTTAACTTCATTTGGCTTTGTTTCAAGCTCCGTTTGATCTTCTTCTTTGAATTCTGTAACACAACACTAAGACCTTCCACAAAGCATAATATAAACATATAAAAAGGTAGAATTGAAGTGAAAAATAAACACATTACATGCACTTGTTAATGGGCCAATTACTCATTGCGGCCTATGACAGAAATAGGCGAGCCTGTCAACTTGAGCGTAACCCTCTAAACCCAACTAAGCTTTGAGATGAATTGCAAATCCATCAGAGTGAAATTTAATTGCAAATACTCATTTAATTGCAAATACCAAAAATATTAGAGGTAGGTCCATCTGCTAAAGTGACAAAAGAAAGAATTTTATAAAAGGTGGAAAAGATTTGGATTACATGTCATATTATCTGTAGCATTGAAAGTAATATCGAATTGTGTGGAAGAGGAAATAAGACAATTATTATTGTTGGTGACTCAACAAGGGTAGTGATCAAGGGAGATTTCTCGGATGCTTCCTGAAATTGAATGAATTTAACATATTCATTTGCAAAAATTGAGTGTGATTCTGAGAAGCCTCATTAGTAGTGACCATGTGAACTGACGTGATATAGAATCTTTCTGATTCTTTTTTAGCAACTTTTGACACGTTCTCTTTGTATAACCAAGTTTATGGAAGTAGTAGCAAAACTACCTTCGAGCATTGATTCTTCAGAATTTAGAGTTCCATCATAATTGCCTTGAGACAGAGGTTTACTGATGTATGTATTTTTTTAACTGGCAAGAGCACGAGGTTATTGCTAGATGAAGCCCGAGAACTCAGAATAGTTTGCAATACTCTAGTAGAAGCTTCCCACAAATTAGTAACTCCAGGTTCAAGATAGGATTTGTGATCTGACACCTTGTACTGCGAGTTGAGACCAACTTGAAAACTCATAATGGTCATTTCTTCTCTTTGAGCTCGTTGAATCCAAATATCACTGAGTGCATTCAATTCTTCATCAACATGGTTAAAATGTATGTGATAAGTGTTAAGTGATTGATCACGATTGGCTCGATAGAACAACTTGCTTACATCAAAGATTTGAGAAATATTTTTTCCTAGAAAATACATTTCAATTGTCCCATCGCATCTTTAATACATCACAATGTGTAATATGATCAGATAGATCGAAATTGATAAAATTTCATTTTTGTATTTAAAGCTAGGCATCAACTCTCATCCACTCAGAAGAATTTGGATCAGTCTTAACTAGGGGATTATCAATGAGGTAACTCTATTCTCAAGTAGAGTCAATTTTATTTCAATTAAAATAATTGATGTCATTTAGTTTTTTCATTAGTAATTTTATTCATGTGTGAAACCAAACTTATCACAAAATATTTTTGTTCACCAGCTATGATTATCACCAAATATTCAAGGAGACTAAACAATTAATTCAAGTGATGCTATGATCCCGTTATCTGATTCGGGCAAACCAATAAGTCGAATTGCTTACGGATGGACTCCTCAAAGCGACAACTTGGACAAGACGTTCAACGAAGATGCATTTGAAGTTGGAGCTATAGTTGATCTCAATCTTTCAAGGGACAGAAACACAACCCCTCCCCTTACGACAGTCGAAGCCTTGTCCCTCAGCCTAATGTGGAAGAAGGGAAGCCAAGGGTTTTCCAACTGGTGAGAGGAGTTGAAGCCCAGAGGCTAATAGACAGAGTCCGAGCAGACGAAGCCGAAAACAAAGATGATGTAGATGAAGATGAAGCAGATGAATTGCTTCCAGATGAGAAGATGAAGCGGAAGACAAAGTCGAATCAGACGAAGGTGAAGCCAAATATGATGCAAATGGAGACAAAGCTGAATGAATCGCTTTATGATGAAGATGAAGCCGTACAAAGATGAAACGAAGTAGATTCACGAAGAGCAAACCATTGGCGACGCGTTTTGTGTCTCTGATACCATGTGAATGAAACTCTCATACTTCTTAATTGAAAATATATGTTTCATATTTATATACACTTCTATCTCTCTGGATTAGGAATATCTCTAAAATTGAAAAAATCCTTTAGTGTTGGGTCTTCTCTATTTAGATTACTAAATTTCACACGTCCTACCATACAAAATTCCTAACATGCATGCTTCAATTTTTATAACAAAAGCCTAGACAAGGGAAAGATTGAGGAAGGAAATGTCAGAGGTCCTCAAGATGGTCCAATAATTCAACACTTCAAAAGACTCACCATATGTGCATTGGTGGATTATGTTGGCCAAGGTAGAACACCTATTATTGGCTCTGCGAGTTCTTGCAACGACTGTCTAAGGTGACGAAACATGAAAATTTATGGTAGTTGCAAAGTCTATAGAGCTTTTCTCTGCGAAGGAGGCCAACTAGTAGATTTCATATAAATATCATGTAATTCATTTTCAAGAGAACTTTTTTTCTAATCCTATTTACTCTAAGGAAGAGAATAGAAAAGCGGCTGCCCTCCAACTCTTTAACTTAATCCTCTCCAATAGTTGAGCTTGCCCATCTCCTCTTCCTAATCCTTTTAGTTTTAAATTTGGACATTAGTTTGTTTTGACAATCTTATTGAGACACACTAGTACTGAGAAATAAGGAGTTGACGAGTAATGCAAAACTAGGGAGCTTTTTATTAATCATGAAATTTAAATAAATAAATGTTCAAAACCTACTTTGTGCATTTATAAGATGGGCTTAAATAGTGTATTACAATATTTTACAAACTCACCCTTAGACTTTTTCAATATTCCCTCCTTACCATCATGATCTTAAATACGGTCCAATTCACAACACTCCTCCTCAAGATGGGCAAAAGATATCTACTAAACCTATCTTGTCACCTAAACTAGACAAATCTAATAACTAAGTCCTTTAGTGAGATAGTCAGCCACTTGCTCTCCTGTGGTTAAATGACTTAGCTCCAGTAACCCGTGATTTAGTTTTTCTTTGATGAAGAATCTATCAATCTCCACATGTTTTGTATTTTGATGAAGAATGTATCAATCACTGACTTTGTTTGGTTCTATACGTTTCTTAATTTATCATATTTACTTTTTTTATCAACCATCAACTAATATCTTGATTTTTTTTCACGGCGGTAGAGTAATAGATTATCAAGCGTTGCACGAGATTTTAACACACACTCAGGTGTTGACCTCATTTTTGAGGTCATTTCTTTTTCCTTAGGGTCTTAGGGTCTAGCTCTAAGAGTTCCTATTGACCATCTTAGAAAACTAGAATTGGGACCCGCCCTTTTAGAAATTCTAACCACTTCCTATTTTTCTTTGATGTCTAATATTTATGACACAAGACCATCATCTTATGAACGAGTGGTTATGGGTTATTTTGTGAAGACTCAAGAGAAAAGTTCTTAATAGGACTCCAAGCCTTAGGAAAACACGTCACGACTTTTTCGTCACATACACATATCAGATACACAAAATTCACAAAATTGTACGAGGTCGGACTTCAATTGAGCCTAAAGGACGGGTGAAAATGCAAACTTCTCCTAATGACCCCCGAATACGAAATGGACCGCGCCAACGCGTCCCGAGACACTGATTTTGGTAGGAAAGGACACCCATATTGTCATATTTTGACACGAGAAAAATGTCACGCAAATCGATGAATTCGTCAAAATGACCTCCGACGACGAAACGGACCGCGTCAGCGCGTCCGGAATGTCAAAATCACCTAAAAGAAGCATCCATTTTGTTGTGTTGTGACAGACGGACAAAAAAAGTACGAATCAAATTTTTATTTTTAAGAAATATTAATATTTTATATATTTATTATTTATAATATTAGGATTTATAACCCTAAGTCCTATTTGATCCTTACCCATGCGCGACATTCCTTTGCCTCGACCGAGAGCCTAGCTCGCCGCTCGTGCCCTAGCTCCCGCGTCTCCTCTGTCGTTCGCAAGTAGGCCCGAGTCCCGCGTCTCCTCTGCCATTCGCGCATGAGATGACTCGCCTTCTTCTCCTCACACGTGGCATTCCGCTGCCATTCGCGTACGCGGCTCGCCTCCTCGAGCTCCACTCGATCGAGCAGCCCTCCAACTGCGAAGTTCCACCTGGCCGACTCTTCCTCTGCCCTAGGCCGCATTTCCTCCGCTCTGAATGCATTTCTCCTCTTCCTTTACCTGATTCGGCTACTAGGGAGGTTGGTATGTGGCTTCTCCTTTCTCATTTCTTTGCTATAAAGAACCCTATTTGGGGGAGGGTCTAAGGTTGGCCAAAATTTCTGAAAGTGTAGAGGTGCTGCCAAAATCTTTTCTAATTTCATTCTTACTTGTTCTTTTCATCCTCTGTGGCTTGGGGGTTGTTGAAAATTTTGAGAAAGAAAAGAGAGCTTTTGAGAGAGGAAAGCTTGAATTTCTTTCTGCTGTTGGGAAAAATATTTTTCTCTGTTTTGCTGTTCAAAAGCATTCGTGAGGTGCCATTTTCTGAGGCTTTTAGGAAGAAAAGCTTTGTCGAAATCCTCTTTAAGCTAGAACTTTCGAGTGTTTGTGGCGTGAAACATTTGTGGTTGTCGTTTCTGGGGATCTTTAGGAGGAATATTTTGCTTGGAATGATTTTTTTGAATCATTTTTATAATTTTATTTTGAGTCTGCTGAAAAGAGGTATTCTTCTCCTCTCCTCTATTTTACATCATTTCGGATGACATGAAATATGGAAGTTTATTTTGAAGCTTAAGCATGAGTATTTGCTTAGATGGTGAGAAATGAAACATGCATATATATAGATCACCTCTACTTTTCTTTTGCTTGAAACACTTGAAAACATGGTTAAGGTGGTCTTGGAATGCATTTTATTCCTCTAGAAATACATATAAAAAAACATGTTTAAGGGCTGCCTCTATTACCTTCGTTGCTTGAAATATTTAGAAGTATGAAATGCATGCTGGAAATTGTTTTATTTCTATGGAAAGATACATTTGGGCTTATGTTTTATTTCCTCTTGCCGCCCCTCATCAGAATATCTGCTGGAAATGACTCTTTATGTGTTGAAAGATACATTTGGGCTTATGTTTTATTTCCTCTTGCCGCCCCTCATCAGAATATCTGCTGGAAATGACTCTTTATGTGTTGAAAGATACATTTGGGCTTATGTTTTATTTCCTCTTGCCGCCCCTCATCAGAATATTTGCTGGAAATGACTTTTTATGTGCTGAAAGATACATTTGGGCTTATGTTTTATTTCCTCTTGCCGCCCCTCATCAGAATATCTGCTGGAAATGACTCTTTATGTGTTGAAAGATACATTTGGGCTTATGTTTTATTTCCTCTTGCCGCCCCTCATCAGAATATCTGCTGGAAATGACTCTTTATGTGTTGAAAGATACATTTGGGCTTATGTTTTATTTCCTCTTGCCGCCCCTCATCAGAATATTTGCTGGGGGGTTGAATTGTGGTTTTTTTTTTTTTTTTTTTTTTTTTTTTTGGCTCAATTTGGAGCTTGCTAAGGGCTGGTTTGATGGTTATTTTACTCCTATTTTCGGCTCTACTTGTGAGCCTTAATTGGTGTGTTGCTTTTACGGTTTTCTTCTTGTTACCCTTTACTCGTGACCTCTACATGTTGTGATTAATGTTGAGGTTGGCTGGAATTTAATTTGTTCCTTATTTTAGCCTGGTCATGAGCTTTCTCTATGGCTCTTTTATGTTTGATTCAAGCTTAAATAATAAGAGATGATACCTATTGCTTTGATCTTGGGTATTGCTTGGTGTTGCTGCCTTTCGGGCCTTCCTTTTGGCCCTTACCCGTGGGTCTATTATGATGTTGGAGTCTCCCTCCTGGTCTTACTCGAGAGCATATATTTGATTTTTTTTTACACCATGTTGGATTTATATCTCATTATAAACTTTTGATGAATGATGAGATTAAATTATTTTTTGACATTGGTGTGTTTTTCTAGAAGGCTAGAGAATTATTTCTTCCATTAATTAATGTCTCTTCTTTTGTGAAATGTAAAAGAGTTTGTATAATTTCATTTGAAGAAAATATAAACTTGATATAAATTGAATTCATGAGGGGTTTGGAAATACGCAAGATTGACATTTAGAAAGACTATCCTTCTCGGGATTGATCCGATCATTTTCTTTTGAATTTAAACGTTTTAGACCGATACATTCATGATTTTATTTTAAGCTTCACTGATTTGGCTTGGTTTTAAAAAATAGATCGGTCACCTTTTCGTTCGTTTTGTTTTCCTCTTTTTTAACGGGTCAAGAAGTTAAAAATGTGAATTTCCGATTTAATTATATTCAGAAATGATTCATAGTCTTAAGAGAAATATGAGAGAAAGAGAAAGAGAGAGAAAATTAAAAATAGAATTTGGATTCTCGAGATAATGAAACCTAAAGAAGGGATAAAATAGCGAACCATCTACCATTCCTTTTGCATATGAAAGATGGAATTGTAAATTGGGGGAATAGTTGGCGCTTGGAAGAAAATGAGAGCTTAGATTACGATTAGGGACATGGATTGGAAATATTAGTAGACTTGCACTTAGGTCCCTTAAGCTTTGAATAAACTTAAATCCAATTGCTCTAACTAGGTTTGAAGCACACTTCACAACTCTTTTGCCAAAACTATAGGTTTACCCCCTAGGTTTTAGGAGCTTGATGGTGAGCTAAGCTTAATCTAAAGAGGTTTGAGGGTTAGTTGAAAGACACTTAGTTGAAGTTAGACACTTTAAGACACTTCAAGTTTAAACTAAAGTGTAGGCTTCCTGGGTCTTAGGAGCACACCTTAAGAGAGAGTTTATCATCCTAATTTTTAAATAAACCTAAGAAGCCAAACATCTGACCCCAGTTTGTGAGATAATTAGGACACTAGACACGAGGATGCACTAGATTGTGATTCATGACTGATTTAATTAAATCAAATAATAAAATTTTTGCCTTAACTTGACCAAAATTGAAACTCAATGCTCCGGGATTTGTGCTTGAGCCTTACACTCAGATTCTTTTGGCAATTGGGGACATTCTCAATATCACATATAAATTTCATATTCTTGGTTCTTTATATGTGATATTGCATTTTGTTTTATTTGTTCGTCTTTTTCCTACGATTTACCTGTTTTCTCAAGCTTTTCAAGTCATGGTTTCTCCTTTCACACAACCCATAATAGCTAAACTTAAAGGAGCAATGAACCTCTCAGGTGTACAAGTTTAATTTATATTACAACTAATTTATAGTTTAATTTATATTACAACATTTTATTTTCCCAACATGTTATATTGTTCTCATAGCATGTTATACTATTTTCTCAGCATGATATACTGTCTTTTCTTTCTATTATACACTATACTATTCTTTTCTTTATACTGCATGTTTAGTTATTTTGATATACACTATGCCTTAGATTAGGATAATCTAGTGATTAGGTGCATTTTCAAAACTAAAACTAAACCAGGAGGTGTTGCTACGAGGAGTTTGGAGCGAACATCGTGGACATCACGACGAGGAACAACTTCAAGGTGGATCTGCAACAGCAAAACATCAAAACAAATCACATAAAATCACCTATACACTTTATTTAGTTTAAATAACAACCCATAGGATCACCCTTTAGGCTTTTTGCACAACTCTGTTTTTGCACAACTCTGGCACAACTCTGTTGTGCAATTATAAGTCCTAAAACTTTAGGATTCTGAGCTTACCGTGTAGTACGGTGTAAATCCTCCTATCTTTTTAGGCTATTTGCACAGTTTGATATTGTGTAAACATAAACCCTAAATCATAAATAATTTGCAGGATTGAAATATCAAATTAAATCACTTTAAAAGACATAAAACCAATTAATAAGATAGTTGGGAGTTCACCGGGTTTTCCCCAGATCTGTGCTATTTACTACTTTTCTTCTCTTTAAATTTCTTAAATAATTGTTTCTATTTTGAGCAATTCCTATTTGATTTTCCCATGTCCAATCGTGAAAACCTAAACTTTGAAATCTTGAAGGCAAAATCACGTGATCTTAATCGAGAGTTTTCTTAAGTGACCCACAGTCATTTAAGATATAATTAACTATAGGAGCTTGTCTCTATAGATAACCTGAAACCCAGATAAAATAAATCCTATCTAATCCTCGTATTAGGTAGGGAAACTTGTCGGCAAATAAAACAATTTCGCTGACCAAACGGATGTCACAAATTCTTTAGTCTAGTTGATTGAATCCCTATTACATGAATCCCTATTACAAACTAGTTGATTGAATCCCTATTACAAATGATATATTTATTCTTCGAGATAAGTGTATTACTTGTAGTATTGTATTCAATCATCTAAACTATTGGTCTCGTGAGACCCGTTTAGTCTCACATATTTTAAAATTAAAATGTTACTTTTAAAAATCAAAAGGATTATATTCATATTTAAATTTTTTTTAAAAAAAATCACAAAATCACAACTTTTTTTTCAAATCACGAAGTTAAAAAACGACTGACATCAGGTAAAAGAAAACAACCAGTAATGACACCATAATTTTTTACGTGAAAACTCATAAAGGAAAAATGTCACAGGGCCTGGCTCAATTGTAAAAGTCCATTATTAGTTGATGATTACAAAGAACGAGAAAGGGTAATTATATTTTTCAGATTACAGTATCGACGGACGACGTCTGGTTGGTGGTGATCGACGTTGACAGTCAACAGTGGCTGACGATGATCGGCTGGTGTCGACTACAGTCCACTAGTTGGTGGTGATTGACAGTGGCCGACTGCGATCGACGATGGTCAACGGTAGTCAGGATGGTGTTGGACTTCAGCTTATTTTCTGAGTTTTCAGTTCTTTCTGAAGCTTAAAGTCCCCCCTCATGTGAGGGATGAGACTCTATTTATAGTATTTTGGGTACAATTAATACAAGAATGTGAACTATTTTGATCAGATGGTCCGAAGATCTTCCCTCAATCGGATGATATTTGTGGAAATATGAGTGCCTTAGTGATGTCGCAATTAAGCACTATTGGGCTCTTTGGATTTGTCTTGTCGAGATACTCAATTCGACTATGAACTTGCCAGATTCGACATTCGTTTGACATTCCAAATACGTCCAAAAATCTTTCAAAAATGGTTAAATCACTTGATATGGCTTGAGTTGACTCGGATTGTACTAACTTTGATATCATTAGGTCTGTCTCATCGAGCCGGCCAATTTTACTATAAGTTTACTAAAATCGGAGCTCTGGATGACTTTTTATCAAGATTTGAATATTTTTTGCTCAAATATCAAGATTTGAATAATATTTTTTGCTCAAAATATTGTCTCAAGATTTATGTCATGCCTTGAGATTTGTGTCGGATGATGAAAATTTATTGGTGGCGTATCAATACTAAATTTGTTCTGGGATATGTTGTCAGTGATAAAATTTTCATCTAATGACAGATTTTTTGGCCGCTTATTTTGGCTTGCGTTGTGATTCCTGAGAATTCATATATTGAAATTGGTGGTATTCCTTTGGTGGCCGCTTTATGAGTTCAAGGCATGCATTGAAAATAAACTACGGATTAAAAAAATTTCTTCCGGATTGCATGAATTATTCTTTTTATATCTTATGGAATTTTAATCCTTGATAATTGTGTGACATGAAAATTTTGGGTATAGTCTAGGCTACTTGAAACTTTTCAATGTAACGGTTGACTTGGTTCTAGAATGACTCGGCGGGTTTGTTGTGTCAGAGATTGAATGGCTCATACAAAGGGCATCGTCGATAATATGAGAATTTGTACCAATACTTTGGTAGAACATGCAAGCAAAATGGCTAGGAGTTTTATATGTTAAGGATTCTGCTTGCTTTCTGATGATTTTTTTCTTGTATCTTATCTTATGAATCGTGTTCTCATTGCGCAACATCTTACATTACATCAGAAATCCTAGATTCTTATAGTTCCTACATCGCTTAACCTGCCCTCGAAATCAAACTACCTATACGGATATTGAGGGTTGAAGACAAATCTCACTGTGTAAATAATTTGTTTTGTAAAATACTATTCAAATATGGCTGGTCTTCTTGAAGTTTTACCATCCCAAATATTTATCACCAACTTGCTCAATTACGTCAAATCAGTATATTTTACAAAACAATCGAAGAAGATGTCTAAGTTCAGACATAATTGTTTGGAATTTGAAGGGGTTTTTTTAATTGCCTTTTGTTGTGTTTAAAGTTTTTGCAGAAAGAGCAGGATAATTCAGATGAAGAGCTAGATTTCAGGGCTGTGGAAAATGGCTATGTAAGTACATCAACATTATGTAAGTACATCAACATGTCTGTGGAAAATGGCTATGTAAGTACATCAACATGTTTTTTTTTTTTTTTTCTGTAAACATACATATTATTTTTAGTATATAAGTCGAAGCTCTCGAGTTCTATCATATATTTGTATCTTATACTTTTCTCCCAACCCTTCTCACATTGGTTCTGTACAGATAGCGGTTACACCAGTACACATGAATGTGCATGTTGAGCCAGAGATCCAGGCTTTCACTTCGGACTGGCTTGCATCAGCTCTTACAGAACGTGAAGCAGCTTCCTCCGAGAGTACAAATTGATTACAATATCTAGACCTGGTTTTTTTTTCTCCCATAACCAAAGTTTGTTAAAATCAAATTTTATTTCTTCCACATTTGTTTTGTTCTTTATCCGCTGATCATTGAACACCCAAACCCGATCCTCTCGATTTCGTTTGTTGAAGCATTTGGTGTGATCTGTGATCAGTAATTTGCATTCTTTATAATGTTGATTGCCCCCTCCTTTTTTTTTCTAAACCTAAAATTTGTTTGTGTAGGTCAGAGGAAAAAGTGAGCTTTCATGTATGTTTCATTGTATTGAACCTAACAAAACATGGTGTTCTGGTTTTTTTTAGTTTTTCAAAAGTTGCCTTCTTCTTCCCAACATTTGCATGATCAATGTCAGCACGTCAATTAGTAGTTTCTTTGAATTTGAGATTAAAGTGAATGCTTGGAAATATAAAAAGTTGATTTTTATAAAAGCTTATAAGTGAAAATTATTTCAATTATTTTTGAAATAACCTAATTTTTAAAAAATATAAAGTAAAAAATAAAAATTAGTGAACAAATGCACTAAATAAATGTGACTTTAAAAATAAAAATTTTAAAAAAAAAAAGATCCAAAGCTGTCTTTAAATTTTTAAAGATGTAAAAGTGAAATAAAATTTAAATACATGTCAACAGTTTGAAAATTATTATTCGTTATTTGACGTTGATATTATTCAAATATTTTTTAATGCAATATTACCATCTTTGGTAGCCATAAGTTACTTTTATCTTGTCGTAGTTGGTGATCACGATTATGATCATATAAATCCATTTATTTAATATTCAATAAAAATATAAATAGTTTTAAATTATTAAAATATTTTAAAAAATTAAAAATATTAAAAATTGATTCCAAACACAAATCTAAAGGCAGTTGAACCAGACTGAGTAGGCCATATGACTAAGTTAATTAACTAAATAAATAAATAAGGTTTATCTACGGTCAACTAAGTTAATAAACTATAGCTACGCTCAACTAAGATATCACATAATAAGGTTTCTCTACGGCGTCGCTCCAAATGCAGTTTTTTTTCGTATGCGTGCTGTTAATTATGTCATGCATAACTTTGCGTGCTTCTGTTGTCTTCATGTTGATTTGCTTTATTGTTAACTGTCTTTAAGAGCTTTTGTGAATTAATGAATCATACGTTTTTAGTATCATCTCAATTACATTATGACTAAAAATTAGCAGATCTATGATTTTGTTTCAGGCCTTTTTTTGGCTTGTTTGGATTGTCTTTTCACTTCAAAATTGCCTCTCATTTAGCAGACAACTTGAAAAATATGTAATTAAATTCTGCTCTCTATCAAAATGTATACATTCTTTTAAATAGTAAGTAATTATTTCTAAAAACAAAAAAAAATCACACAAATACTCTAAATTAGTGTGTGTATATATATTTATATAAGTGATTCCAACATTGCTCTAAGTTTTGGTAAATGAATTAAAAGAGCTCAAATACCCTGTGTGTGTTAAATTTAATCATATTAAACAATTACAGATTTTTCACATAAATCTAAATTTTGATTGACTAAACCCTTAAAAAAGAAAATATCAATACAGCACAATCATGAAAACTTCATTACAAATGAGAAGTTTCTGCATACAATCTCAGGTTTTTTTATTTTTTTTTTCTTGAAGTGGAACAAGTCATTCACTCTACATGGTACAAACTACATTCAAACAAATTTTTGTGCGCAATATAACCAAAAAAATTGATTAATTTATAGAATAGTTAAGGATATTATAATCAGATTTCATATCAATTTGTTTATCACTTAGTAATTTTTCCATCAATAACCCAGTAAATGGCACATAGCAGTGTCTCGGAAGCCAAATCAACAAGCTAATGAAGTTAACAAAACAAATAAAAAAAACACACAATAACATAGATCTCAAAACATCAAGCTAAGTGGTTAAGAAAAGAAACAGATCCAACAAAAAGAGATTATTAATATCATCCACATTTGAAGGGAATATCATATAAAATCCTATTTGGATCTCTGCCGCATCTTTCGACGTTTTCTCTTCAGCCGCCTCATGCGCTTCTTCTTCCACTGCAAGAAGCTCTTGATTAGGAAAAAGATGGCATAGAAATCAACACCATACATTCAAAAAGAGAAAATTACATACATACCATACAACTCTTATGTATTTACATATCTAACACCCAATGTTTTTACCATGAAGAATCCAATACTGTAAACAAATACCTAAAATAACAAGTAGATATACCAACAAGAACAGAATATATTCCCATCCTTTTCATCATTAAGCCTCTACATAGCTTATTTTTGTTTATTTTTGTTAGCATATTTCCCAAAAAAGAATTATATTGCTCATGTTGCATGGTTCATTGAGCATTTGCACGGAATAATGTTGGTTTTCAAATGAAGACAGGTTGAAATATGTAGTTGTGATGAATGTCAATAAAGTGTTCGGAAATTTTAATAAAAGGATTTAAATAACATTTTGTGTAAATCCATAAAGCTTTTGTAATATTTAAAGCATATAGAACAAATTGAGTTTAATTTCCCTCATCTAAGGCAGAAGTTTTATGCGTCATTGTTTACACTATCCCACCCCTTCCACTCTTGGAAAGGAAAGACGTAAGATATGTTCTACTAAAAAATGCTTAACAAATTTTTTGACCGAATAAAATGGCCATTACCGTCCAGGAGATCCTTTTGATGCGGCCTTTCAAGAATTTTAAGAAATTCTGCAACTTGATGATATTTAACAAAAAATGCAAAATATCTTTATATTATTTGTTGTATCATTTTTGTATTTTTTTATGGTGTATGTGGTTGTATATGCAGTGTACATGTGATTAGGCATCTTGGAGAGCCAAAAAACTCAAAATGGGCTGAACCGGCACCCAGACATCAGTTTTGGGCACCCCGGCAGTGAGTTCCAGGTGTCTAGGTCTCCGGAACCAGAGGACGAGACACCCGGATCCAGAGGGCCTAGACAACGGTTTTGGGGGCCTAGTCGCTTGTAAGAGTAGGATTTATGTTCAAACACCTTAATCCATGTTGTTTCACTCCAAAGGAGATATAAAAATGTCTAATACGAACCAATACGAGGGAAGAGAGGATTCTCCTAAGTGGGAACAAATGTAAATGAGAGTGTTTATCCATTTTTGTACACAAAACCATGTAAAACTCAAAATTTCATTGTGAGTTCATGTGAATCAGTGGATAACATTGGTGAGATTGTTCTAACTTTATTCATACTTTGATTTGGCAATTAAAGTTATGTTGTGTTTAACCGAAATGAGTATGAGTTAAACTTCTCTTTGCCTTGAATTAGATTTTATGCAATTGGTGATTGCATATAATTTATTTATAAGTTGATAGTTTAACATTATGGTTATAATTAGTCATAAACTGATCACTTAAGATGTTAAAATGGATTGTGATCTAGTACTAAGAGAGTAGGCTAGTAAAACAATTAGATTAATCTAGAAATACGAATATTCTTGTTAGAATGGTCCGATCGTGTAGAGAAATTTGCAAACATTGAGGTTTTTACATAGTTAGGAGATTAACTGTAATATAAAACTCTAATTTTCTTATGACCATCAAGAGGGGCTTAATAAAACTATCCATGATTGTCAACTTCATTGTAGTCACTAAGATAAATCTGGTTTGCATGAGATTAAGTCATGAGATATTTTCTATCACTTATTCAAATTAAAAATTCGACATGTGTTTTACTTTTGAGGCAATTAAATACAGACCAAATGAAACTTGCTCTTTACAAATCAACCGCCCTCTTTCATCCATTTTTCAAATTCTCACTCAAATATCAAAATTCAATGTAAAACACCAATCCATATTTTTTTATTTTTATCAAATTCTTGATAGTTATCGTACCACACGTAAATATATTGGTTCCATAGTTCAAAAAAATCAATGGGGGTGGCTAATTCGTAAAAATTAATGTTTTGAATGGTCTGTATATAATCATCCCTTTACTTTTTTTTTTTGTAAAATTAAGATTAAAAACTTTAAAATCATAAAATTTTGAATCTTCAGACTACACTCAATATCGATAAACTATAATTTTGCTATATTTTGAGAGTTAAATTTTTCATTGTTGAATCTATACGCGAACGAAGTTTTGTATATTATTTGGTAGGCACATATACTTATGTGTATCACCAGAATTTTGATAGCATTTCGGTTATATCAAAATTTTGACATCTTTGTTGGGTAACGATGTTGAATTTATAATTTTAGGATTTTAGTTCAGTCGTTAGAGTTTGGACTCGAAAATTATTGTCATACTTTTTCTTGCAACTTGTTTGCTAATTTTCTATGTTAGAAAATAGAAAAATACTTTGCTATTCATGTCTTTACTTTTCGCATATACTTCTGTTTTACTTTATTTTCCGTGAATTATATTTGTGTTTTGTTGTTTTTAGTTAGTTTAGGGTCTCTTGCTAGTTTGAGGCTTGTATCTATAGGACATGACTAGTTGAACTTGTGTTTTGTGGCCTTGAATTAGAGATATCCGTAAAAATAAAAAAATAAAAAAAATAAAAAATTGAAAAAAGAATAGGAAAAATGACAAAGCCACCCCAAAAAGAGCGCATCATACCTCTGAAGGAGTATAATAATCCTTTGGTAGAAGAAATCTATTTGAGTATTAACAACCCTACCTTAGAAGCTGTCTCAGTTGAACCGAAACTAGCTATCATCCAGATGGTGCAAAACATTCAATTTGGGAGCTCGCCCACAGAAAACCCCAACCTCCACTTAGTTTCTTATAAATTTGTGTCACATATTTAAGTATAATTATGTTTTCAATGACGTCATTAGACTAAGGCTTTTCTCTTTCTCACTTAAGGATAAACCCAAAATATGGCTCAACTCCATAGTGTCAAGGTCAATTACCACATTGAACGATTTAGCCCAAAAATTATTGGTCAAATACATCTCTCCATCCAAAACTGCAAAACTTAAGAATGATATCACCTCTTTACCCGATTAGATGAAGAATCAATTTTATGAAGATTGAGAGAGATTTCAGAAGTTTCTTAAAAAATATCCCCACCACGCATTACCATATTAACTTATAATTTAGACTTTTTATAATGAGTCGGCGGTTTCATTGAGATCAATGATAAATGTTGCATGTGGGAAGGTCATTTGTGTCAAAGTCATTTGAGAAGGCTCATTCACTGATCAAGGAGATGACTACAAATAATTTTCAATGAATTTCAAATTGAATCAATCCCATAAATGTAGCTAGTGTGTATGACATAAATGTGGTAGCAATTCTAATGTTATAAGTGACTGTTATTTCTAGGAAATTAAATAACATAGGCCTTAATACATTACAAGGATCACTACCTTGTAATGAAATAGTCTACGGAGCAATAAAATATGTTTGCATCAATTCTTGGAAAATCTTGAACACCATACAGAAAAGTTCAACAACCCATATTCTAACACCTACAATCTAGGTTGAGAAAATCATCCAAACTTTAATTAAAATGATAGTAACCCTGTAGGTAATTGGAATAACAAGGCAATGGCCATCCTAGACCGAGCTACCCTCCTGAATTCATTTCTAGTCCAAATTTCAAGGAAAAGAAACTATCCTTGAAAGTAGTATGAACCATGGAGAATCAAATACAAAATCATGATGCACTTAATAGAAACATCAAAATACAACTTGAGGAAATAACTAACTCATTGAACCAGAGACCCCAAGCGACATTACCTAATAATATACAAGTGAATCAAAATAATCAGAATGTCGAGCATTGCAATGTCTTAGGACTTGAGAATGAGAAGTGACACGCACCAAGTGCTGCGAAGCACAAGCGGCTCACACAAATACACGCGGCGTATCAGTAGTATCGAAGTTTAAGTCCGGTTGTCGATCTCACATGGAACGAAATAAACTCAATTAGAAAAAGTTTTAGCCTATAATTGTTAGTCCTAGCCTGAAAGGCTGAAGTTTTGAAGTTTGATGGAAGTTCCTGCTCTAATTTTTTTAAAAGTGAGCAAAACCTAAGTTTAAAACAATTAAAAAGAAAATAATGGTGATTAGATATTTCCCGAGAATACTCCTTTGAAGTGGTTATATAGAGATTCAACTTAGCAAACGATTCATTGTAGGAGTCAAACAGGAGAAAAATCTTTCTTATCTCCTTTCGGTAGTCTAAAAAAGATTGACAGTTCATTCGTTTTGTTCCCTAAATCAAATGAAAAGTCCAAGACAATCTGACGATCTAATCAATTTGCATGAATTCAAAGGAGATATTTCTATTCCAATGAATTCGTGTGGATAACTTAATCGTTCTTTATAAATTTCTCTTGAATCTTTATAATCATAATTAATTTTAACAAATTAGTTGGTCAGGTTAAAAGCTATGAGTTCCTAAGTTGTTCCAACACCATTTATAAATTTCACATAAAATTCACATCATAATGCTTAGCCCTTATCCCTACACTTCCACAACAAAGGAGAATAGAACCTACTCAACATTTTATTAAGAGTAGAATTCATATACACGAGTCTCACAATTGTCTCTTAAAGAAGAACAAACATAAACTCAGAATACTTATCTCCCTTAAATCCAACAAATGCAAATGAATTACAAGCACACTCACAATCCCACAATTACACAAGCTCTTTTTGATCTTGTTTTCAAACTCTTAACCTCTTTGCTAGATGTGTGGTCTTCTTCTCCAACATTTCTCTCCCTGTAATGACAGAAGAGAACAAATAAAAAGGCCCCTCGAAATTAATCTCCCCAACTTTTATGTTTCCTCCCCTTCATCTCTCAGTTTTGGGTGCCTAGCTAGCACCTAAGCACCCAATATCGTGGCGCCTAAGCGCCCATAACAGCGCATTGGCACCCAATGCCTGACACCTAATTGTCATACTCTCAGGTTTGTTGCTCAAATTTAGAGGTTTCTGGCGCCTAAGCGCCAGTGTCCAGACACCTAAGCCGTCAAATAGTACATTTTTACTCCAATCTCCATTATGTTCGAATTTGATTCATGATGTGTTCTCCTTTCCTGCTAACACCCAAAAAAACAACAAAAATCTTCCCCAAAGTACCATAAGTGCAGTATCATCATATAAAATTCGAAAATACATATAACATCGAATGCAAAATTAATAACACATCAAAATCCCACAAACTTAAGAGTTACTTATCCCCAAGTAACAATAAAACATATTTAATAGATCTTGTTGGACGAGAGAAATGAAATTGGGTTTTTAACAAAAACCTTCTATTGAATTATTTTGACACATGTACTTAATAAAACTTTGAACTTCTGCAAATATTATTCAAACATATTCACTCCAATGGATTTAATAACTTGCTAAGCTAATACAACCTAGATGTAAAATTAAAGAAATTTCAGTCCTCCATAAGATAATTTGTTAATAATTTTTAAGCATATGAACAAAATTAAATAAGAAAAATGTTAAAGAGTATTCAATTTAAAAGAGTAGTAGTGAAACGAATTTTTGTTAAGACTTCACTTCAAGCTTCTTCTCGATTTTTTTTTCTTTCTTTTTATAGGATGAATATTATCAATCACATTTCTTTAAAGTTAATCCATTTTTTTATTCACATCTAGAGGATTATTATATATAAGTTAGACTTTTCATGATTTTAAATTTTACTGCGACCCCCTTAAAGTAAAATATTCCAACATCCTCTTTTTAATTTAAGTTTTACAATCTATAAATTATTAACATTGAACTCAAATAAAATGGAGGCTAAATTTTCAAAAGATTGTATCTATCTGCAATTAACTTACCTATTAATCAAATCTTCTTGAAAATTAAATAATATGATAAAATAATCATTTGATGAGCTTTCAAAGAACATTTTGTTTCAAATTTAGTTTAATTCAATAAGATTTTAATTGTCATATAACTATGTTCCTTCTACTAAGACTATTGTGGCCCCAAATTCATTTAACTCTAAATATGTTTGCAAGTATTAAATAATAATGTTTTGTTTACATATGAACAAGCACTATCAATATCACCACAAAACTTAATCACAAGCTACAACAAAAATAAAACATAATGAAAAACATATAACAATAGCAACGAGTAACAAAAATAACTGTGATACATGAACAAATTAACTCTTCACAAGTTATGAATATAAATAAAAACAACAACAATAACATATAAAATTGCATCAGCACAACCTCAGAAAGTTTATAACATAATTCAAATAAATTTCAATAATTAACATCTAACATCAAAGATACAGAAATAAATGTTCACAACATCAGCAAGACATATTACAACAATACATATTGCAACAAGAATATAAATGAACTTCAATAAAAAACTAAGATAGCACAAGCGATAGGAAAAATAGTAAGTCCAGCAAAACACAAGAATCAGCAACACCCAAAGCTCCTCAAATCAACTAAAGATCCCTAAGAGAGCAACCATGTAACTCGTCTCCCTCTCCATCATCTCCTTCTTCTTCTCCATCATCATCTTAATCCTCTTCCATAGGCCGACGGGTGCTCTCTAAGGCAAATATGGAGAGTAAGCAAGAAAAAAATCAGATTCTCATCTCCTAACCATTAGTTTCTCTTGTACATCTCCAACTAGGCAGCCTGAAAACTGGCAATCTGATCAAATTGGCTCTTGTTCTGCCAATCCATATACACCACCCGGTCCGACTAGTCATATATCTCTGCCTTTAAAATGGAGGTATCATCCTCTAGCCTCTCCAATCATTCAAATATAGAAGTCTGTCGGCACAAAAAAGGAGAAAGTTATGTTTGGGGATCGCCCGTAAGAAGCTGTCGGCAGCCGGAATCGAAATCCCGTCGCCCGCTTCGGAAGGACTTTTTAATTTACGTATATATATATATAATTTTAGAAAAATATGAAATCAAACTGACCTCATATTTTTCACAGTTTAAATGAAAGAGCGCTCTACCTCAAATTCTGTATCTAACCGTTTTATTTGGGTCTGCGAAACCGTTTTATTTGCCGACAAGTTCCCCTATTTAATACA
>NW_018164962.1:737798-738456 GCF_001263595.1 Phalaenopsis equestris | reverse complement strand
AAAAGAGATGGTTTTGCTGGGGAAGATGCGTTATGCTGTTGAAGATGGTCGTGCTGCCCACAGCGATAGCTCCAAGCTCCTCGACGTGACGAGTTTAAGTTTTCTAGGGTGTCCGGTTATATCATCAAATCAAACGACCCTATGGTTGTAGTCCTCTAAACATCCTATGTGAAAAGGGATAAACATGTTTAAATTTATAAAATATAAAGCGTATCATACAGAAATGAACAGTAGCATACAAGTGAAACAGTAGTAGGCAGAAACAGAAGCAGTACAACATGCTATACATGAAAGCCAGTAGCAGGTAGAAACATGACAAGTGTAACATGCTGTATAAGAAGAACAATAGCAGGTAGAAACAGGACAAGTGTAACATGCTGTATAAGAAGAGCAGTATCATGTTGAAACAGGAAAATTAAGTACTGTAAAATGTAAAGCAAACATGTATGCCTGTGAAATCCGCTGTCCCTTAAGCATAGCAAACCTAAATGCATCTCAAAAAGTAAATCCCGAAAGAAACGTCGTCCAGGAAACCCGAAGAAAAGCGGAGGAACTCGAGAAAATCAACGAAAGAGACTCAAGTAAAAGAAAATCCTCAAAACTCCTGCGGAAATCCCGAAAGAAAAGAAAAGTAACACGAGTGCTTCGTCCCAAAATT
>NW_018164962.1:736121-736409 GCF_001263595.1 Phalaenopsis equestris | reverse complement strand
GCCTCACGGGTAGTAATAGGAACCAAAGCTAGCAAACCACATCCAAACAACCTCTCAGGTAGGGGTAAGGCAAAGCAAATCGAGCTCCCAAGCCAAGCCAAACCAAGCCTAGCAAGAAACAAAGCCAAAACCGAACTCATCAAAGCACCAAAGCCAAATCCAACCTGCAACTAGGGTCGAACCGAGCTCAATCGAGAAACAGAGCCAAAGCCAAGCTCCCTAACAGGAAACAAAACTCAAGCCAGCCCAACCAGGAACCAAGCTCAATCGAGAAACAGAGCCAAAGCC
>NW_018164962.1:679877-734235 GCF_001263595.1 Phalaenopsis equestris | reverse complement strand
GCTCGGAAAGGTCCTATAGGAATCCATTTTGGGCTTCCTCATGTCGGTTTCATCATTCTAAGTGCTAGAAGTCGATACCACACACGCGAAACCTCCAAAAGAGGACGGAAATAGGTCGAACTAAAACGAGGCGGGCACCACTTCTAAGGTTCTAAGATAGTCGCAGGAAAACCCCTAAGGCTAGATCCTGACTCCTACGAGAAATACTAGACCTCACGAAAATTGAGGTCAACAAAGTCATAGAAGTAGAGAGTCGAGGTCACAAAGTAGAAGTGGAAGATCGGGAGGAGCTTTCACCTTGCCCAAATATTGCATGTCACCTATAAATCCCAATATTTGTTTTAGAAATGGGCTTTAAGGGGTGGAGTTGCTCCTCCAAACTCTCAAAGGCAACGCTAAAGTTTTGACACAGAGTGGAAACAGTAGAGAGGTGGCCAAGACCGATAGTAGATCTCTTTTTTTGTCATATTTAGAATAGAATGATGGATTAGGGATCCTATATCTATGGATTTTATCTTTTGAAAAAAAAAAAAATTTATGTTGCCCTGTCCCTAGTAACTTCACTCAAATTTGTCGGGGGAAGAAGCTTGGCAGAAATAAAATAATGTCAAGCTTTAAGACCGCATTTAAAGCATAGGAAGGTAAATTAATTTTGATATCATTCCTCACCATCCACACACACACCTACCATCAGTTAAGAAGTTTAAAATTTCCACTAAATCAGAATAGACAGTAAAATTGGAGTAGAAACTATCAGGAAAATCTCGCAAAGAATACAAAGCATTGATCTTCGAAGAGAAATCCACATGCTTCCTTCTAACATAGACGAAATCGTTGGTAGCTTTAGAAAGATTTGCGTAGAATTCCCGCACAATAGGAATCACTGCAACACTAGTATTGAAGCAAAATTCCTCCTAATCTCTCGTACCTATCATAGTTTCTACCTCCCCTCCTGGTGATGAAAATTCTCTCTCAGAAATGAATTTCTTCGATACCAAGAATTCGTTATATCGTTATTCTGCTTTTGAGCTCATGTTGATATCGAAGTATGATTTAGATTTTTCACCTTTAGTCTTGGGTGCCAAAGACCAATGAAGGAAATTATCAAATAATTGACGTGTCTAGCAAGAGATGCGAAGGTCAAAATACAGGTTTTTACGTTTTGAATGAGTAAATCACAGTCAAATCAAGATCTCAAGATAAAGACTTAAAAATCACCAAATAAAATTGAAGGAAAGAGAAATGGAGAGCAATATTTACCTTAGAAATGCAAGATCTACCCATTGAAATCCCTGGATCAAGAGAATATCAAAAGAAAGCAGATGCCCTAATATGCTCATAAGAGGAAGGAGAAGCATACAAGCGAAAAAAAACGGGATCAAATGAGCTAAAAAGCAACAATTTTCGCTTTTAAACAGATATGGGCGCCTAAGCACTGGGATGTTGGCGTCTAAGCGTCCAAACAGATCTGAAATGGGAATAGTGAGGTGCCCCAGCGCCACGATAACAACGCTAAAAAGCTGCATTACAAAGCGGCGCGCCTAAACACCCAAAGGGTCGGGCCTAGGCGTCCACCCAAGCACAGGACTCAAATGCGACGCCCTAGCATAACGATAGTGGCACCTAGGCACCCAAAACCGAGTGATCGACGCTTAGGCGCCCAAAGGGCGGCACCTAGGCGTCAGACTAACTTCAGCCAAATTCGTCTCATTTTACAAAATGTTTCTAACTACACAACAATTTCACAACAAATCATCTCAAACAACACTAACAAATGAAAAATAAGCAAACAATACTAAAAACACAACAAAACAAATACAAGAAAATGAAAACATAAAACAACAATCGCAAGCATAAACTTGAGTTGCTTCCCAAGAAGCGCTTAGTTTGTTGTCCTTAGCCAGACACTGTCAGTTATTCTAATTAGGTTGACCCAATGTCATTACCTCCCTAAATCCAGGTTTATCTCCCCCTAAATGTACAATTTAAGATTTTGTCCATTAACTTTAAAAACTCTTACACTCTTTTGATCAGCAATATCTATAGCACCAAAAGGGTAAACTTTCACTACAACAAATAGTTCTGACCAACTGGATTTAAGTTTTCCTGGAAATATTTTCAATCTTGTATATCTTGGCATTTTCATAAAACTCCTCCCTAATCTCATCAAGTTCATTTAGTTATATTAATTGTTTCTCAACAACATCATTTATATTATAATTAAACTCTTTTAACAGCTCAAAAGGCCTTATGTTTCAATTCAACGGGCAAATAACAAGTTTTAACAAATATAAGCCTATATAGGGACAATTCTATGGGTGTTTTATAAGCAGTCATATAGACCCATAAAACATCGTAAAGTTTTAAAGCCCAACTTTCCTATTAAGGTGAACTGTCTTTTCTAGGATTTTCTTTATTTTCCTATTAAATACTTCCGCCAATTCATTTGTTTGAGGGTGATACATTGTGGATACTTTATGATTAATTCCATTCTTTAAAAACAATGTCTCAATCTTTCTATTTTCAAAGTGGCTCCCCCCATCACTTATTATTACCCTAAGCTTCTATATCTGGAAAATATATTTTTCCTCAAAACTTGGATACGCTCTGGGCATCACAATTGGGTAGAGCTACCACCTCCATCCACTTTGAGACATAATCCACAGCTACTTGAATGAAAAAGTTTAATAGTCAAGGTGTAAAGGGTCCGATGAAATCTAAACCCCAAACATAAAAAATTTCAACTTCCAAAGTAAAGTTTAAGTGCATTTCATCTCTCTTAGAAATATTATATACTCTTTGACATCTATCGCATGTTTTAATATAATCAATTACATCCCAAAATAAAGTAAACCAATAAAATCCTGATTGTAATATCTTAGAAGCAATTTTATAAACTCCAAAATGCCCTCCAAATTCAGAATCATGACATTTTCTAATAACATCTTCAGTCTCTTCTAAAGGTAGGCATCTTCTAATCACGTGATCTTTACATTTGCTATAAAAGTAAGGGTCATCCCAAAAATAATAGCTGACATCATAAATATGTTTTTTTTTCTCTGGTGATACAACACAGATCATAGGGTAATATCACTAACAATAAAGTTCACTACGTTTGCATACCACAGAGTACTCAAATCAGAAACAATAATGAGTTGCTCATTAGAAAAATTTTCATCAAGATCCTCATCAAAAACATAAAAATTCCCCCTAGATAAGTGATCAAATATTTGATTTTCGGAACATTTTATATCTACCATTTCAATATGAAATTTCTACAGCAATAGAACCCACCTGATCAATTGTGGTTTTGCGTCCTTGTTATAAATCAGAAATCGAATCGCTGAATGGTTAGAAATCACTATATTTGCATACCACGAAGTACTCAAATCAGAAACAATAATGAGTTGCTCATTAGAAAAAATTTCATTAATATCCTCATCAAAAGCATAAAAATTCCCTTCATCAAGCCACGAAGTACTCAAATCAGAAACAATAATGAGTTGCTCATCAGAAAAATTTTCATTAATATCCTCATCAAAAGCATAAAAATTCCCTTGATCAAGCCTAGATAAGTGATCAATCATTTGATTTTCAAAACCTTTTCCATCCACCACTTCAATATCAAATTTTTGCAGCAATAGAACCCACCGATCAATCATGGTTTTGCGTCCTTGTTAGAAATCAAATATCAAATCGTTGAATGATTAGTAAAAACAGTGCATTTAGTTCCAATCAAATAGGGTTTAAATTTGTCAAAAAGCATATACTATGGCCAAAAACTCCTTTTCAGTGAGTGTAATTAATTTTTGCCTTATTAAGGCTCTTACTGGTATAGTGTATAGCTCTAAACACCTTATCTCTCCTCTAGCCTAACACTGCCTCCATGATATAATCAATAACATGCACATTAATTCGAAATGACTCTCCCAATCAAATGAAAAAGATGCAGTGACTCTGTTTTCTTTTAAAATATTAAAAACAGTTAGACATTCCTTATCAAAATAAGATATGATATCTTTTTCCAATAAGTGGTATAAGGGTTTGGTAATTTTGAAAATATCTGTAATCTATCACCTATAGAACCTAGCATGGCCAAAAAAACCCTTAACTCCCCTCGCAGAAGTGAGTGGGAAAAGTTTCTCAATAACCTGTATCTTTTCTGGATCTACCTCCATACGCCTCTTAGAAATTTTATGTCCCAAAACAATTTCCTCTAAAATCATAAATTGACATTTTCCATAATTCAAAACAGTTGGTTTCACATCTTAAAACTCTGCAAGATGATCTAGGCAAGAATCGAACGAAGGGCCAAAAAAGAGAAATCATCCATAAATACTTCAATTATTTTTTTTTTAATCAGATCATAGAAAATGGACATCATGTAAAGCTGAAATGTGGCAGACGCATTGCACAGTCTAAAGAGCATCCTTCTAAAGAAAAAAGTCCCATAAGGGTTAGTGAATGTGATCCTATGATGATTCTCAAGAGCCATGGGACTCTGATGGTACCCTGAATACCCATCTAAAAAACAGAAAAAAGGGTTGCCAGCTGGCATATCCAACATCTGGTCTATAAAGAGTAAGGGGAAATGGTATTTCCTAGTGACTAAGTTTAGTTTTCTATAGTCGATGCATATTCGCCACCCAGTGACATGTCTAGTAGAGGTACTAATTTACTTTGCTCATTCACTACTACAATCACTCTCCCCTCTTAGGTATATAATGGATGGGCTAACCCAGACACTATCTGAGATAAGGTAAATAATGTATGCATCTAACCGCTTCAATATCTCCTTCTTAACAACTTCTTTCATAATAAGGTTTAATCCTCTTTGAGGGTCTATTATGATGCAAATCCGGAAGAAAATATGGAGGCAGATATCAACGCAAAGGCAAATCCAGGAGGGTGATAATTTAATTCCATAATCCGTGCAATCACAAAGGAGTTTCGGAAAGTTCACGTTTTTGGAAGTTAATTACTTAGATTATGTATTTTATTATGGTTTATTGCTTTTGAAATTTGAATTCCTAGTTATTGCTTTTCTTGTTGGATGAGAAAATAATATTTATTGTTTTCTTAATTTAATTTCCTAGTTATTACTTTCATAGTTGTGTGAGAATACAGTAATTAATTTGTTATTTAATGGAGTAATGAGAAAAAAAGATGTAGTTTTTCTTTGGTTGTCAATTCAACTTTCTTTCAATTACCATTGGTAAGTTTTCCAACATTGTAGGGTGATTTTGCATTAGCCATCTCTTGAGATCAATGAGATATTGAGTTGAGGGAACGATACAAATTTGGTATCAGAGCGGTTTTCCTGCTTTAAGAAAATCAAATATTTCATGTCGGTAACCTGTAATGGTAACTCTTACAATATGTCAAATAACCAAAACCAAAACACTGATCTAGCCCAGCTACAAACACAGATCACCCAACTGGCATCGATTCTAGAAGAAATCATTCTTAGATTGGATACCATGGAGGAGCATTAAACCCGAGAAGAGTTTGTGCCTCATAATAGAAGGATGCATGGGCCTCCTTCGGAAGCTGAAGTAGACGATAATGAAGAGGATGACAATTCCAGGGGATTTGGTGAGCGTGAAGCTCGCTCTGGACGAAATGGTTGTGAAATTCCCAAGGAACGAGGACGACGTGGCTTCGATCGTAACCCTCGTGATGAACTAACCAAGGGCATGAAGGTCGATATTCCGAACTTTTTTGGAAAATTGGACCCCAATGCTTTTGAAGATTGGTTGACGACTATTGAGGATTTTTTTGATTGGTTTTTTGTTTCCGAAGATAGAGAGGTACGTTATGTCCGTATGAAATTAAAAGGATATGCACGAGCTTGGTGTAGCTTGGAAGAACAACTACGTCGTACTCAACGAGCGCCAGTGTCCAATTGGGAAGAAATGAAGAAGCGGCTAAAGGATAAATATTTACCTATTGACTACGAGCAAATGATGTTTGAAGAGAAACTGCAACTAAGGCAAAGAATATGATTGTCGACCAATACACAAACCACTTTAATGAATTGATTGTCTGCAGCAAGGTGGTGGAAAACGAACAGCAAACTCTAGCTCGATATCGCATGGGGTTACGTAATGAGCTGCGAAAAGAGATGCTAATAGCACAAATCCTAAATGTTGATGAAGTCTACCAATTGGCTTTACGCATTGAAAAGCACTTGGAATTCTCCAACGAAATATGCATGTCATCTACGGATCCCAAACAGGAACGAGCATCAACACAGCAATAACAGAAACCATCTCTACCCACTGACCAGGGTAGACACGACACGGTGAGTGACCAAAGAGGAAAATCCAAACTTATGGACGACGGACCAAAATGTTGTAAGTGCAAGGGGTTTGGGTATTTTGCTTCAATATGTCCTACGAGAGAAAAAAAAAAATTGGTGTCGTTCCCTCAAGTCAATATCTCATGGATCTCAAGAGATGGTTAATGTAGAATCACTCTCTAGTGTTGGAAGGCTCACCAACGGTAATTGAAAGAAAGTTGAATTGACAACCAAAGAAAAACTACCGTATTTTTTCTCATTACTTCATTAAATAACAAATTACATTATTGTATTCTCATCCCGACTAGGAAAGTAATAACTAGGAAATTAAATTAAGAAAGCAATAAATATTATTTTCCCATTCAACTAGGAATTCAAATTACGAAAACAATAAACCTAATATAACAAAATACAGAATCTAAATAATTTACTTTCCAATTCTAATTTTAGCTTTTGAAATTATTTGAGAGCAAGTAATATTTAATTTTGGGGGTATTTGATGTGTATCAAATGTGAAAAATATTTTTATATTATTTTATATTATTTATGTCATTTATATTTTTTCCATGATAATTATGGATATAAATGTAGTGTACAAGTAATTAGGCATGTTAGAGGGCAAAATGACTCAAAATTGGCTGAACCAATGCCTAAACATCAATTTTGGGTGCTTAGTCACCAGAAACCAGGGCAGTAGACACCCAGAAGCAGAGGCCTAGACGTTTAGGTGCCAATTCTAAGCGCCTAGGTGCCCGTAAGAGCGGTACTTCTGTTCGGACACCTCAATTTGTGTCGTTTAGTATCAAAAGAGTTTAAAAAAATGTCTAATACGAGCCAACAAGAGAGGAGAGAATTGGAGACCAACGAAAGGGAGAAAGAGAATACTCGGGAGCAGGCAAAACATTTCAAATAAAGAATCTAGTGGAGTGTTGTGAGTGTGAATGGGTGCTCTTGTGAGTGAGAATAAGTGTAAGGGTAGGTGTGCATCTATTTTTGTACTCAAAACGGTGTAAAGCTCAGGTATTTCGTTATAAGTTCATGTGAATCAGTGGAGAACATGTTACGTTGCCGTCTATCCTAAGGACAAATTTGTCTTTTCTATACCTAAGGGTAATTTAGACTTTTATTACTATTATTGTTGGGTATAAATATGCTTGTTATATCTATGGTTAGGTTTATGCATGAGATTGGATTGTGAGTCTTAGGTTTAGGACTTGGGAGAGATTTCCTACCTCTCAAATTGTAGGAATTGGGACAGATCGCCCAACTCTCTAAATGTAGCTGTTTATCTTCGTATGTTGGTTGAGTTGTTAGAATTATTGAAAAAACAGTGTGTTCGCTCTAATTTCTGTGGAAAAACATATCAATTTTGACATTGGATCGTATCAAATTGGTGTCAGAAATCAAAATTTTGGGAACTAGATCGAGAGAAGAGATGATTGATCGATTTGATGGAAGCTGATGTAAATCATCGCTTCTTGGGCAACAATTTCAGTGTAAAGAGCCTTCATTCCGATCGAACGAAAAGTTTGGGTGGAGTTTGGATCAGCGTACAAAGACCCGATCTCTCCCGGATTGACGTGATCGCAGTATTCATAAACCAAAGTTTGGGTCTTTTTTACTGGATGAAAGGATAGGACGAATACGAGAGTTTCGGGTTAAGCTCCAAGCATGGAAAACAAATCGTGCGAAATTAAACAATGCGGAAGAATCGCAGATTATCAAGACCCGAAACTCCATCTTTCACTTCCGCAGCGTACGTGGAAGGATTTCATGAGAAGGAAAGCAACGAGCCCGCGAATCATAGTTTGTTGGGAAAGCAACGACGAACCACACGTGATCGCTACGTACGGGGAAGGCTTCGACACCAAGGAAAGGGAAGAAAACCACACGAATCAAAGCTTGCAGCGTACAAGGGGAAGGTTTCTACATGAAGGATTGCAGCTTAAATTGACGAGATACAATCTCGACTTGAGCTTGTTGCGAGCCGACCGGATCATTGCATGCAGTTCATCATTTGTCTTCTGATTTGATTTGAGGATGTAGAAGTGATAGCTAATGTACGAGGTGTGATCTAATCGTGTTGTGGTTCTTTCTATCTGAATCGCATCAACCTGTTGAGCAAACGACAAGATTTCAGAGTACAATAATTTTGCCTTTGTGATTGAAAATTTTCAAGAGTGTAAGGGAGTAAAGAAAACAGAAGATTTGGAGAAGAAACTAGAAGAAGATATCAGCCAAATTGGATATACGATGGAAGAAAGGTTCGTCATCATAGAGGATAGATATTCTTCCATGGAGAACCTAATGGAGGACCGATTCGAGAGCATGAGAGAAATTTGAGAGATCATAAAGAAGCTTACTGAGATGAAATCTAAGATCCCGCCGGCAGATCAATTTGCAAACGCTACCCAAGGCTTGACCGGATGTTTATTGGCTAAATCGAAAGAGAGAGATCGAACTAGAGGAGCACGAGGAGGAAAGCATCCACCATCAAGAACCTCCTCCCAGGGATCTGATTGGGGGTGCATTAGAGATTTCTGATGGAGGTGATTGGACTGAAATATGGAGAAGGAATTATGCAAGAAATATGGAGTAGCACAAAGAAGAGAAGTAGCGAGGGGATATGGCTAAGATCGGAGGGAGTTTAAACCTCGATACCTATGGGGAAACAACGGAGGTAGATGAAGTTAGGTGGAGACTTTAGAGTTAGGAAGTTGAAGATGCCGATCTTCAAGAGGGAAGATGCACATGGATGAGGGTATCGAGCGAAATGATACTTCGTGGCTAATGAGCTAGATAGGAGGAGAAACAGATGGCAGCAGGGTTATGTTTTGAAGGAAAAACTGCAGCCCGATTTCAGTAGAGGGGGATTAGATACTCGATCCATCGTGGGAGGATTCAAGTATTGTTTGTTAGAACGTTTCCAAGCAATTTGGGAATGAAACCTACACGAACAATTCTATGTCTTAACTTAGGAGGGGAATTGTCATGGAATACAGGAAAATATTTGAACTATTGTCGGGACGACTGGGGAAATTTTTGAAGCAAGATTGAAGGAAAATTTCATTAAAGGCCTAAAGCCCAACATACAAACATCACTCTGATTATTGAGACTGTGGGGATTGCGAGAGACGTTGGAGCTAACTCAAATGGTACAGGACAAGAATCAGATGAAGAAAGCCAACAGAAGCAACACATATGAAACGTTGAACTGAACTACCACAACCGCGACGATACCAAAAGCTCAAACAATTTTAGTCCAGAGGGAGGATGCACGAGACACGAATAATAGACCACAACCAGGGGCAACACTCAATTGTCTGACAGAGACAGAAATTCAGGAGAAGTGAGCTAAGGGGTTATGTTTTCGGTGTGATGAGAAGTTAACCTCAGGACACCGCTGCAAGGATCGAAAATTACAAGTTTTCATAGTGCATGACAAGGAGAAAGAGAATGAAAAAATAAAGAGCTGTGGGGGAAGGGGGAGGGGGGGAGGAACACTCATTTTTTTCCACCTTGAGAACAATATGCCTTTTGGCGAGGAGTATTATTATGTTGGTGCCTAGCCTAAGAGCAAATTTGTATTTTGTATATCTAAGGTCAATTTAGTCTTTATTATTATTATTGTTGGGTATAAATAGACTTGTTATGTCTAGGGTTATGTTTACACACGAAATTGGATTGTAAGTCTTAAGTTTAAGATTTGGGATAGATCATCTACCTCTCGAATTGTAGACTTTTATCTTTGTATTATAGTTGAGTTGTTTGTATTATTGAAGAAATATTGTGTTTGCCCTAATTTCTGTAGAAAAGTGTGTTGATTTTGACGATCGTATCAGAACATTGGCGAGATCGTTCTTTGTTAAACTTTAATTTTGCAATAAAAATTATGTTGTGTTCAACCGCAATAAGTACGACTTAAACTTCTCTCTCCCTTGAATTGGATTCTATGCAATCGGTGAAGTCTTTGATATGCGTTTGCATGTAATTTATAAGTTAATAGTTTAACTTTTTGCTTGTAATTTACTCATAAACTGATCACTTAAGTTAAAATAAATTGTGAACTAGCGAGTAAGCAAGTGGAACAATTAGATTAACCTACACTACTCTAAGTGAAAAAGAATATTGCTCTTAGGATGGTGCTATCGTGTAGAAAAAATTTACGAACACTAAAATTTTTGCATGATTAGGGGACTAACAGTAATATAAAACCCCAATTTTCTTATACCAACTTTGAGCGGCTAAGGGAAATTGTTATTCATGATTGTCAACATCATTGGTCATTGAGAAAGATTTGGTTTGGATATGACCAATTCAAGGGAGTTTTATATCACTTGTTCAAACTCAAAACTAAATATAGGTTTTACTTTTTGTAAAAATTAATATTAAAAATTTTAAACTCACCAAATTTCAAACCTTAAGGCTATAGTCAAAACTAGTAAACTAGAACTTTTCCATATTTGGGAGTTTAATCGTTCCTCTTGGGATTGATGCAGAGATTTTCAGTTTTGTATACTATTTGACCGACACGTACTTACGTTTATTGCGATACTTCCTAACATTTTGGTCGCATCACTTGACTATTACTTAGCTCCTACCAATCGATATGACTTTCATGATGATTAAGCAATGAACTGAAGAAGATTTAATTAGAACTTATGAGTCATTTAAAAAAAATAGAATCTTCGTAAATATTCTTTTATTTATCGTGTGCTTCAATTATTGAGAGTATTTTAGCATTTTTATGGCTTTATGTCTTAAAAAAACCCCTTCATGGTCAGTTGTAATCAAATTTAGATTAACTGGGTCGTACTTGGTTGAGGCGGCTCGAGCTCAACTTGAGGTAACAAGCTAAAAATGAGCTTCTAAGTAGGTTCATTTTAAAAAAGAAAATAAAATTTACTTAACATGTTTTTGACTTTAAGAGTGTAAACATAAAATTCTCAAAAAAAAAATAAAAAAATTATATTTTACCTCCTTTATCAATTGATTTTTCATTTTTATCATTTTATTGTGACAAGTGCTTGAAGCAGAATTATTATTTCTTCTCCAAAATAAATAACCCAACTTGCGAGGCTAATAAAAAAAAGTAGAATCGAGCTTCAGCTCAAATTCTATCAATTAATTAAGCTCAAGGTCAAATCGGGGGTGGCTCAAATTCTATCAATTAATTCAATAGTTGACACCCCAATTTTAAGAATCCCATCAAACGTAGATTGTCTTGGGCCTGAGGTTTCCTAACGTGCATAAATGATGCAATGTATAAAACCACACAAATCAAATTTGGGAATTCAGAATTCCAAAGTCAAAATAAAACAAGTGGCCATCTATTGATATAAATAAAAAATATGATAAATATTTTTTTTGAATCACAACACTTCCCACAAGATAACAATACTTCCCACAAGATCAGTGGCACTAGATTTTTTCGGATCAAACACTAACAAAAATCACAATATCTATTGTAGAAACAATTTAATCCTCAAATATTAAAAATAAAATAAAATATAGTCTAGTATTGGAAACTAATTCACAAGATGGAAGAGGAAAGAATCCAAAGCATTTGTAGTTAATTAATGAAATAAAATCAAACCAAATACATTGACGGTTGATCTAAAGCAAGAGCTTCCTTAAATTTCTAATCTACAGGTATTTGTATCAATGCACTACATTAACTTAAATGTTATGCTTTCATGCAATCAAGTTCTAATGGTCTGTTGTAAGAAACCTCTCCAGATTTTTATCTACCAATACCTTGTCTCCCTTCCCATTCAAATCAAAAGTTAACTTAAAATTGTCATAAGAGCTATTAGGATGATGTAAGACAATAATAAAAAAAATAAAATAATAAAACACTTATGGACCCTAAGAGATTGATAAAAACCTATAACTTTAAAAAGTTGAAAATGCACTACTAAAAAATTGAAAGCAAACAAGCCATAAAAAATGATATAATACTGCAAAAGGAAATTTAAGTCAAATGCTTAAGGATAAATGCTGATAAATTAGGAACTTTAAGAATTTCCCAAAAAGAAGGAATTTTGAATTTCATAATTTGGGCATTTTTCAAAGAACAAATTGTCTAAAACATTGATGCAACTTAGCTTTCTCCACATGATTAGTTTAATATATGGATATATTGAAAAACTAAGAACTAAAAAATAAAATTAACATAAATGTTGCATTATCAAATTAGTAGATTAATTCATTAACTACAATAGTTGTCATTAGATGTTCGGATGCATAAATGATTTCACATTGAATTTAAAATCTTGGTTAATTTAAGTTCAAATTCATGAAAATGATTTATTGTAGATGTAAATTTCTTAAGAACTTCATATGTTAATATATATTGTAATTACAAATCATCTTTTAATCTAATACACGCTTGAAGAAATATTAAAGGAGATGACATTGATCTTTCAGTAGGAAAATTAATCACATGTACAATAATCATAATAAATGATTATTTTATATAAAGCTTTCAGTAATATTTTTTTCGTATTTTATAGCTTAATTAATCCTAATCTCTAGATTAAGGGCCTTATTGAAGGAGATAATGATACTACAAGAATCTAGAGACATAATATTTTCACTCTTGAAAAGCAAATTTTTCTCAATAATATTTCACACCCTTTTAACTCTATAATCAATTCAATTTTTTTATTATAACATATATTTATAAACTTTAATAAAAATTTTATGATGGTGCTTATAATGTAACTAGCCATATTATCTCACATTAAATATGGCTCAAATATAGCGCTACAATTTGTTTTTCTTAGATACCTATCTCATATTCAGTTTCCTTTCCATTTTTCTGATTTTCCTAGGCATTCATATTAATATTCTCAATTCAACAATGTCATAGTTATTTATCAATGATTTTTTTTATTGTTTAACACTTAAATCCATACAACAAGATAGGCATAATTTTAATTTTCTAAAATTTATCCATTAAAATCTCCAAGATATTCTTCTCCGAGATATTCTCTATTTTACCCTAGCTGTATAAGTTTTGCAAATCTTCGATGAGATAAATTCAAGATAAATAACCAATCAAACATGTGTAACTATATGAACTACTAATATTGGCTAATAAATAATAATATCACGCACTAAAACATCATAGCGTGCATGTGCTCTTAGTCCTAGCAATCCTAAGCTCTTTAACTTTTACACATTATCTCCATCAATTTAGCTTTTTTACTACTTTTAATAATGCTTTCATCATGAAAACCATGTCATCGTTAAAAGCCATTCGCAAAGGCATCGCATTTTAAACTACCATTTTAAGCATCTCCATTACTAACAATAATAATACAAATCCTTATAAATTAAATGTGATTAACATCTCTATGGTCACCCAATATCAGTTAATGTTGCATGCACATATTGATAACTTCAACAATTATTTAACACATCCTTTTTGCATGTTTCACACTAAATTAATCATATAAAGATCTTTCTTTGCTCCTTTTATACTTCAATAATTCCCTCAGCACAGTTGTCAAATTCATAATACATCTATTTGACAAATAATTAAATTGATTTATAATACCAAGATAACTTTTCTATGGTTGTCTTAAGTACTACGTTCCACAGCTTCATTGCATGACTCACCATACTATAATTAAAACCCTGAATATTTATTATTGAAAAATATTAAATGTTATTTCTCTAATTATTTAACATTCTTTTAGCTTTTGCAAGTCAACTTAAAATTTATACAATGTTTAAAAATACATAATTGGCGTATGGAGTAGTTACTCGTTTGTGAGGTGAGACACAAGTCTTGAGGCATTTTGAGGCATAAGGCTCACAGTTTCAAAATTGCATAAGTGAAAATAAATGGATAAAAATAATATATATATCCTAATATGATAAAAAGTTAAAATTACATCTATAAAAAATAACAAATTGCATAAGCCACAAACAATACAAAAATATAATGTAAATATCAATTGACCAAGTCATCAAACTATCATAAAACATGAAATGAAAGTAACATAAAACATCAAAGTAAGACATAAGGCAAATTTAGCATGATAACTTCTCTCGCTCCTATTGTTCAAGAAACACATTCAGAAATGATAGCAGAACTTGCTACCAAACTCGCGGTTAAAACATGCTACCAAACTCGCGGTTTTAACGTGGAATGGGCAAAGTACATGAGTTTGGTAGCATAAAAAAAAGCATAGGTGCATGTATGCAATTCCTCAACACAAAAATTGCAGAACTTGAAAAAATAACTTGACGCACCTCCATCATAAAGACCTAAACATGTCCGCAGGTAAATTGTAAATGATAGCAGTCAATTTAGTAGTGATTATTGACAGGATTCATAAACCACATATAAGAAACAGAGTGAACAACAATAACAAGTTCAAGATGCACATTAAATCCGAACATTAATCCCAGACAACAGGACGTATGTGTCAATGTGTTCTCTGTTTTCAATAAAATTTTATGAGAAAAATCATAACCATTCAGAAATACTTATTAAAGCGGAAAGACCTGGAAACGCTTATGAGAACTCGATCTTACGGACATGATATTTAAATTAAGAAGACAGGATTGGCATAACTATTGATATTTGCAGAAGCTGAGAACTATAACTGATTCATTTAAACCAAAAAAAAAAATTACCTTCGCCCTCATTGCCGCTGTGAGAATCCTTCGCCGATCTCTCTAGGGTTTCCGCGACTTCGAATAGGGTTCTGATATGTCCCGTATTTCAGAATAAACTGGGGCTATAAATGAAAGGGTGATTTACATAAATACCACCAAATTCTTCTTATTTTTGTATCTTACATCTAAATTTTTAATATTACATACATACCACTCAATCCTTCTACGGACCTAGGCAATTGACCTGTCGATCAACAAGCCTCTGACCGAAATTGACCGACCTGTTTCCTCGACAGAAACATCTCCTATGTGATCGGTAGACATAGCCGTTCGAACCTGATACACTCATACATTATATTTCATTTGTATTATAATGTAATTTTCATTCAATAGACACATCAATTTAGTTATTTGGGTGGTTGTTAAAACTGTTCCCACAATGCATGAATAAAGTGACCCGTCTCTCTCTCCCTCTCGCTCTCTCTCTCTCTCTCTCTCTCGCACTTTGAATATGTATTTCATTTTTTAAATTTTAAAATAGTGATAAATTCAAAATATAAATTTTAAATATTGGATATATAAATATATGTAAATAAAAAGGCATGCAAAAAGTATTCCATGATTACTTTGAAATAAAACTTATTTATTTTTAATGATATATATAATTGTATAATTTTAATTTTTTTAATAAGATAATAATTGGCAAGTTTGAATAATAAGCCATTTCTTTATTTATGTTCATAAGCATATCTATTTATTATTTAATAAACAGCTCACAATGAACTAAAAATATTTTATTTAATATCTTATATCAATTTTTTTATTATTATTTTATGCATTTAAAAAAATTGAATATTGCCAGAAGTACATGAATGAAAATAGTACCAAATAAAAAGAAAAATAAAATATTATCTTTTGAGCATTTGAATTCAACAAAAAAAATAAATAAATGATAATAATAACATAAGCTATTTTAATTAAAATTTATAATTCAAAACATATTCATTAATAAACATTTTTAATTCATTAACATCAAACAACGAATTTAATAGACTTTATTGAAATGTATGGTTCTAATTTTAAGTCTTAACCTAGTTCAATGGTGGTGCATCAGTTTCAAGGGGTAGACCATACCCAGAGTAGTTTGATTGCGTACCCTACCCTAAGGGCTTCGTACCACCAAATTTTAAGACGTTCCATAGGACTGAGAATCATCACCAGCACATTGTACACTTCCGAGTACAATGTACATATCTAATACCTAAATCTTAATATTTACACATATTTAACCCTTAAATCCTTAATATCATAAAAAAAATAGCAGTATTAGTAATTTCTTAATAGTGGAATATCCCTTTAATGCCTAAGTTTATGACACAAAGTGTGATAAATATAAATATTAAATTTTTATGGGTTAGGCATGTAAATACCTACGAATTGTGTGGTATGGTATGTACTTTTTTTTTAGGAAATAATAATAAATAGGCCTAACCAATATTTTAAATTTTGGTTTAAGTTCAAGTTCAAACCAAAGTCAATATATTTAAAATAAATGAATAAATGAACACGAACAAAGTAGTGCTCGAGTCAACTTATCAATAACAAGACTAAATAGTGCCTCAATTTCTTTTGAAATAATGAATGATGAATTATAAAATACGTTGCTAGAACTTGTAGCCATGAAAACCAAACTTCAATCAATAGGCAATCAATTCTTTCATACAGCCTCAAATATAAGTAAATATGTGACTCGTGTTTGTCATCCGAATAACTTTCACTATATTTTTAGATTTCCTTTTTTTTTTTGGAAAGTATGCATTATTTTATCTCCTTTATTCACCAAATAAATTAGCTTGCACAAAAATATTGTGTGTATATGTGTGTGTGTGTAAATGTATACAAGATATATACGTATATAAAAGTTATCTGAAAACATTCGAGCTCCCGAAAAATAAACGATAGGCTTCTTTACTTATATGACATGTTTTCTTAAACCTTAAAACCATAAGAAAGGTGTAACCTATGAAGAAGATATGGCTTCTTATGCATACATACATACATACATACATACACATGGTGTATTAATTTATTATTTATTTTTTTGGATGGTTTGAGTGCTAAAACTTTATATTTTGGATTTTTTTTTTTATTTTTAATTAATATGTTGCACTTTCAAGCATATTAATATATCATATTTCATGTTTTGAGGCAAATCATTCATCTTGACCAAGCCATTCACCATCCCATGAACTATTATTTTTTTTTTAGTTTTAAAAATCTTAGGGTTTTTTTGAGATCACGTTTTTTTTTTCTTTTGCTTTTATTTTAAAACATATTTGCATAGTATATTTGTAAGTTGTTTTTTTTTATTTTTTATTTTAAAAATACTCAAAACACTTAAATGTTTTTTTGAGTATTTAAAAAAACTCTCAATGTTATAATATAACAAACATATTTTATTTTAAGAAATTAAATAAATAAAACAAAAAAAACAAAAAAAAAACAAAAAAAATCAAAATCAAAGGTGTTCCCAAAGGGCCTTTTAATTCTTTAATTAAATAATAAATATGAGAAATTTCATGGTCCCTTCTTAATATCAAGAATCACTAATTTTAATCTAAGTCATGGAAAGCATATGCTTTAGAATTTAATCAGCATGAAAGGATTTTGAACCATACGGCTCAGTATATTTTATGGTCATTAATTTGACTGAAAGTTATATTTTGCTCAATATAAATAAATTGAAAACCACAAGATTTTTCCAATTAATTAACAAACTTAGCTTGTTCAAATTGGACTCGATAGATAACCAATAGAGCTAAATAAAACTCAGGCTCATTCACATTTACAACCTCAACTCTAACAACAAAATCAGTCATTGCAATTAAGGCAAGAACTCAAGATATTTACTCTGCCTCAATTAATCTTAGTAGAATTCTCCAATTGATTCAATGGTTATGCATCGCATTATATATCACCCAAAATTATGCATTTAATACTATATAATTTTTTTTTTTAAATTACATGTATGCCGCCTTATTATTCTTGACAATACAAATGTCACTCAGTTAGCGGTGTAAACGAGCCGCCCCAGTGAGCGGTGTAAACGAGCCGAACACAAGCGAGCCCAGGCTCAGCTCGTGCTCGGCTTGTTTATATTTCGAGTTCAAAAAGTGTATTCGTGTTCGGCTCGTTTTCTTAATAAGCCGAACAAGAGCCGTTCACGAATAAAGAGTGGTTTTGACAACCCTAATCACATAGCCATAAGATGTTAAGGATTGGGGCAAGATTTAAAACATCATTTAATTCTAATTTAATAATTTACACCTTCATTAATATTTTTCATTGATTATAAATCTTTGTAGCCTTACAATCAATTAATTTTCTTAAAAATTCTACTCATCAAAGATATAATATATATATACATATATATAGAGAGAGAGAGAGAGAGAGAGAGAGAGAGAGAGAGAGAGAGAGAGAGAGAGAGAGAGAGAGAGAGAGATATTTATATCTCTGTGCGTGTGTGTGTCAGTCAAAACGAGCCGAACACAAACGAACAAATATTTGTATAGCTCGTGTTGTTTGTATTCGGCTCATTAACTTAGCGAACGAGCCGAACACGAGCTGTTAGCGAACAAAGAGCCGTTTTGACATCCCTATACTCAGTAACATATTTGATCCTATATGCACTATTAACTTAGTCTCTAATTATTATAATTTGATTAAACAAAATTTCATAATCCCATATATTTAATACTCGTCGTCAAATATTAAGTTTGTATATCATTTACTCTAAAAACATTATTAAGTGTCTATAAAATGTAAGAAATTGTTAGTATAATGGGTAATTTAAGAATTGCTTAGTATTTATTTTGTTTTTTTTTCTTTTTCTTTTAGAAATATTTTTATATAGTGTACTCTTTCCTTTTTTGTATTTTTTTTTTCAAAACAAATCAACTTGACATCTATAAGCATTGTTAAGAATATGAAATGGCATAACAAGATAAGATGAGAACCATAAATACTAATACATCCATCAAATACCGAAGCTTGAAATTATTTTGATAGTGCACTCATTGCATTTTATTCATATTTTTTGAAAAAAAGGTTTATTTTTGGTGAGGATTTGCATGTATATATAGCACAAAACCTGGATCTTCTCAGGATTATATTGAGATATAAGCATCTTGCAGCTGAATGTAAGCCGCTTTGAAGGATGAGATGTTGAACATTTTCTATATTTCTAAATGTCTCCATGTTGTAAATAAATCCTCTGTTTATTGCTATCATGGCCTGAATTTTCTTTTGGCCATGTGCGTAACATAGCTGGCTTCTAACAAGTAGCGGCTATCTTAAGTTTCTCTGATTAAAACATGAAGTGTTCACCTACAGAAAGACATAATAGTGTTCAAGTAATCCATGAAGTTAATTAGTTATACATAATTTACGATGCTTGCCAGACATGAAACCAGAAACCACATTAGGCAATAAAACTGACAGCTGAAGGATTCTATGAGAGCTGGAACTTGGAAATAATCTGGAGTAAGAAAATGACTCAATTTGTGGGTTTATTCGACCGCACAAACCTGGGACCTTCCTTCAACCTCGGCAGTTACTTGGAAAACTGATATTAGTTATCTATTGAGATGTATGTTACAAGAGTTTTTCTGCTCTTGAACAACATAAAATATTGTTACAAGCAAGCTAGTTATCTACTTGATTTTTACTGGAGGAGTGATAAAAATTATCGTGGAAATGGTAATGACCGCATGGATGTTATGATGGAAGGTTGATGATAAAAGCTATCTAATGTAGATTTGAATTCATCATCATTGACAGTGGTGGCGAGCAGGCAACGCTGGTCCGGTATCAATAGTAGTGATTGTCAAATGGCGATGATTCGACTATCGATGGAGGTTCAAATGTGGCAATGGCATCAGCCCAATAACGGTAATCTAACATAAGTTGCAATAGTGATCAAACAATGGTGGATCTAATGACAACTATTTTTCTCAAATTCAGAGAAAAGTAAGCATGTACATATAAACATACAATTAATTATTTTAACTGGGTTGGATCTCATGATTTTTTCTCTTTTCAGGATTTTTCCGTGCAAAAATATTGGTGTCTCTTTCTGCAACATTTTTTATTTGTTTATGTATTAGATCTTTGTTTAAAGCTAAGATATTAAATTATCACTATATCATCGCTCATATTCTGACACACAACAATATAATAAAATAATTATACAACTATTTCAAGCAATATTTTTAATTTTTTTTTGTAAGTATATTTTTTTTATTAATTTTATATTAAAAATTAAAACAATGTAAAATCACAACATAAGTCTCAATCATGGATAAAAAAATTTAAGCTACATTTAAAATTATTAATTTGTGCTTCCATCGAAAAAAGTTTTGGCTCTGCTACGAACGCATGTGGAGTCGTTAATTCATGCCATGAACGTTTGTCGTAGCAATTGGTTCTCAGGTTCTCTCCTTTATGCACTAGCTGCTTATTTATTAGGTATGCTCAATCATTTCAAACGTCTAGCGTGTATGGCCCTCTTAATGTTTAACAATATAAATTTTTGATCTTTAATTCTCGGGCCTTCTTCTTTGTTGGGAGTATTTTCTTTTCTTAATTATAACTTTACTGTTTTAATATTGCTCTTTAGACTTTGGGTCTGTTTGGGGCAGCTGCAACTTATTAAATAATCTGCTGATAAGTTGATTAAAAACAATCTGCTGATAAGTTAGGTACGATGACTATTATAACTTTTTATTTTTTTGGTACAGTCAGACCGCTGTCAGAAAGTTCCCACCGCACCTAGATAAGTGCGGTGTGAAAACCTTGTTTTTGGCGTTTTGAGAACACATAAGCTGTCAAAACGCAGTTTATCCAAATATGTAAAGTGCATTTTCAAAACACCACCGCACCAAATAAACTGCTCCAAACGGACCTTTTGTTTGTCATTATATTTTTGCATGCTTTTTCTTAAAAGGAAAAGGAAAAAGGTCCAAAATTTTGCTCTAAATTAATTCATTTCATTTTTTTTTTGTCTTAAAGTTTAGTAAATAGATATTTATGTAAAGAGAAAATAACACGTGAAAATTATTTTTTTAAGAAAAAAGTGTTTAATTTGCTTTCGGATGAAATTGTTATGCAATAATATAAAAATAAATAAAATTGATTAATGCTATATATATATAAACATCATGTAAATAAATCTCATAATTTTTTGTTAAAAGCGTACGATGAGTACGTCAGGGGTTACGCATTTTAACCTCATCTAGAAAGTACTATAATTTATTCACACCGACTCTCAAATCCAAAATTTATATCATAAAATCCATAAAAAATATACCCCTCGAGTCAAATTCTTACTCATGAATAAATGAAGTTTTAGTTACAACTTACAAGTATTAGTTTAACATGTATAACCTTGTGTCAATTACAAGTTGCAACCAGAGCGTTTTTTTGGCCACGTGGAAAAAATATTGTATAAGAACTCCGCACATAGAATTACGTATAGAGTCCAATGAAATCACGTCACGTAGAGGTGACAGAAAAAAAATCAGCCCGATAACACCGGGGGAATATTCTCCCTGTATTATTCCGTGTTATTCATGTTATTGTATAAGTTATTCAGAGGTTATTATATTTTGGGAATATTCTCGGTGTTATAATAACACAATAACACATCAATAATACTTGAATAACACACAATTATATATAAAAAAACACATAATAACACTTGAATAATACTTGGAGAATATTCCCTTGTGTTACATCGCAGATTTTATTTATTTTTTCTGTCACTACCACTTGACGTGATTTCATCGGGCTCGGCACCTAACTCTGCGTGCGGAGTCTTGATGCAATATTTTCTACATGCTTTATTCATGTAAAATAACATATGGCCCCGGTCATCTAAAATTTGCATTATTCGGTAGATAGTCCTAATTGAGAAAAAAAAAATCAATAATCTGATAATCTCTCGTTGTTATGTACTATAGCTTTTTTAAAATTATTTTTTTAATTAATTGTACACGTCAGAGTTTTGTAGGTGATTATAAGATAGTGTTAATCAATTCATCACATAAATAAAAAAATAATCAAAAGGAAAAAAAAACCATCAAATAATCTCTTTTTATTTATTTTATTTATAAAATTTTGATATTATTTTTTAACATATATAAGCATACTATTTCACAATCACCATCAAACAAATTGATAATACGTGTCACAATAATAGCCGCACGATGATGGCTTCCCGTTTCGGATTTACATCTTCGAAATTTCCGTATGTTACATTGCACTATTTTTCCAATTGTAGTTGTTTAACCGTCCGTTACAGTAGCAAAAGTCATCACGCAAATTGCTAGCCGCGTGTGATTACCCGGCCATTTTTTTCCTTTGTGTTCATGAGACGTTGAACTAATTACCAAATCTCATAGGAATACTTCTTCCCCAAGCTCCTGCTCTCTCTCTTTCTCTCTCTTCTTTCTCTATCTCCCTCTATCTCTCTCTCTCTCCCATGCAAGTTTTTCACCAAAACACTAACAACCAGACATTATTAAAAGCCACCAACTCAACGCCATTGGAAAGGAACATACACCACCTTTAATGTCCCAAGAGCAATCGGATAGAATGGCATGTTATAAATAGCTGACAACCGTAATCTCCACCTTACTGCCAAAACTTCATTGCATCTATCTTTTCTCCTTCCTTTGGTGCGGCATATTGTCTTCTTTTCACTTTCTTCATGGCTTCCTATATTCCCTTTTTCACTCTCTTCTTCTATGTTGTGCTTATCTCATCAAATAACTCCGGGATCAAAGCTGCGCGCTTTCTGCCGGAATATCCTACTTCGTTTCAGCCAGGGTCCCCACATGAAGTCAAAGAACCTGAATTGCCACAAAAGCCTGAAGGGTATATAGTTCATGAACCAGAAACACCTCCAAAACCGACATTACCAATACCTGAATTACCACCAAAACCTGAGGAGCCAACACCGAAGCCTTACGAGCCGGCGATCCCAAAACCCGAGGAACCAACACTTCCCAAACCTGAAGTGCCGACACTTCCAAAACCTGAATTACCACCAAAGTCTGAAGTACCAACACTTCCAACACCTGAAGTGCCAAAAGTCCCAAAGCCTGAGGAGCCAACACTTCCCAAGCCTGAATTACCACCCAAGCCTGAAGTGCCTACGCTTCCAAAACCTGAACTACCACCAAAGCCTGAAGTGCCAACATTTCCAAAACCCGAAGTGCCGACAATCCCGAAACCTGAAGAACCAATATTTCCCAAGCCTGAACTACCACCAAAGCCTGAAGTGCCAACATTTCCAAAACCCGAAGTGCCGACAATCCCGAAACCTGAAGAACCAATATTTCCCAAGCCTGAACTACCACCAAAGCCTGAAGTGCCAACACTTCCAAAACCGGAAGTGCCGACAATCCCAAAGCCTGAAGAGCCAATATTTCCCAAACCCGAACTACCACCAAAACCCGAAGTGCCAACACTTCCAAAACCCGAATTACCACCAAAGCCCGAGGAGCCAACACTTCCCAAGCCTGAATTACCACCCAAGCCTGAAGTGCCAACACTTCCAAAACCTGAACTACCACCAAAGCCTGAAGTGCCAACGCTTCCAAAACCGGAAGTGCCGACAATCCCAAAGCCTGAAGAGCCAATATTTCCCAAACCCGAACTACCACCAAAACCCGAAGTGCCAACACTTCCAAAACCCGAATTACCACCAAAGCCCGAGGAGCCAACACTTCCCAAGCCTGAATTACCACCCAAACCTGAAGTGCCAACACTTCCAAAACCTGAACTACCGCCAAAGCCTGAAGTGCCTACGCTTCCAAAACCCGAAGTGCCGACAATCCCAAAACCTGAAGAACCAATATTTCCCAAACCTGAACTACCACCAAAGCCTGAAGTGCCAACACTTCCAAAACCCGAATTACCACCACAACCCGAGGAGCCAACACTTCCCAAGCCTGAATTACCACCGAAGTCTGAAGAGCCAACACTTTCAAAACCTGAACTATCACCAAAGCCTGAAGTGCCAACACTTCCAAAACCCGAATTACCACCACAACCCGAGGAGCCAACACTTCCCAAGCCTGAATTACCACCGAAGTCTGAAGAGCCAACACTTTCAAAACCTGAACTATCACCAAAGCCTGAAGTGCCAACACTTCCAAAGTCTGAAGTGCCGACAATCCCAAAACCTGAAGAACCAATATTTCCCAAGCCTGAACTACCACCGAAGCCTGAAGTATCAACGCTTCCGAAGCCCCAACTACCACCGAAGCCTGAAGTGCCAACACTTCCGAAACCTGAACTACCACCAAAGCTTGAAGTGCCAACATTTCCAAAGCCAATAGTGCCTACAATCCCAAAGCCAGATGAACCAACACTTCCCAAACTTGAACTACCACCAAAGCCTGAAGTACCAGAACTTCCAAAACATGAACTACCACCAAAGCCTGAAGGGCCAACACTTCCAAAACCTGAAGTACCGACAATTCCTAAGCCAGAAGAACCAACAGTACCTCCCAAGCCCGAAGTGCCAACACTTTCGAAACCTGAAATACCACCAAAGCCTGAAGCGCCAACACTTCCAAAACCTGAACTACCACCAAAGCCTGAAGTGCCAACACTTCCAAAGCATGAAGTGCCAAAAATTCCGAAGCCCGAAGAGCCAGTACTTCCCAAGCCAGAAGTGTCAACATTTCCAAAACCAGAACAACCACCAAAGCCTGAAGTGCCAACATTTCCAAAGCCCGAAGTGCCAACAATCCCTAAGCCTGAAGAACCAAAATTTCCCCAGCCTGAACTACCACCTAAAATTGAAGTGCCAACACTTCCGAAACCTGAATTGTCACCGAAGCCTGAAGTGCCAACATTTCCGAAGCAGATAGAGCCTACACTGCCAAAGCATGAGGAACCAACACTTCCCAAGCCTGAACTACCACCAAAGCTTGAAGTGCCACCACAACCTCACAATCCTTAAGTTCACTAGTATTATATCCTTCATGCCTTTTTTCATTTCAGCTAAAGTTAATTCTACTATATTTTATAGGGTATGCAACCTTAATTGTAGTCTTTTTTTTCTCATCATTGAAATTTATAGATGCATTGATAGGCGAGGGAGTGATTTGTGTTTCTATTGTATACTTTCATAATTTTATTTCTATTAGAGATATATTTATATGATTTATATGTAAGATGGTTGGGTCAATTGAATCTTTACCAATATTCTATAACCTTTAGTTGGTTCATATTTAATTGCTAGTCAATGATAAAAAAAATAAAGTGAAATGCATGCATGTTACATGCATCTATTAATTGAATAAATATATGTATTAGATGTCGTTCTAATATTACATATTTTTATTATATATGATGTTAACCCATCTTTTTAATATATAACAAAAAATACTAGCCAATGTAAATATTTAATTAATCGTTGTTTACTATTATATCGTGAAAAACGTTACAAATAATTTTATTGATCCAACAAAAGGTCTCCATTTCCTAGGATTGTTGATTGGTTATGGGATTTAAAACCTCAGTGTGCTAGCTATAGGTCAAGAAAAATAGCCCTGATTTTAAAATCTATTTTGAGTCAATAGGCTAATAAGCTGGTATAAATCAATCCTAGTGTGTCTTATATTAGACTTAATCTCAATTACACCAATATTTTTTTATATTAATCATGTTTCATTATTTAAGCTTATCAATCATAAAAAAATTATAACTCAAAAACTAGGTTGATAATCCCTTAATCCTTATGACCTTGATGGATTATACAATGGTTCAATGATATTCATAAATTATAGTACAAACATTTTCTTGCTTGTTAATTCGGCCAAATCATAATTAACAATTATCTCAAATTATCACACACAAAAAAAGGTTTTTGGATATATTTCACGCTCTTAGGGAAATGATGGTCATGCATAACAATCAAAGGACATAATTTGAACAATTTACTTATCGTTCAAGTGCGACTATGTTTAAAAAGTGCTCCAGTTAGGTCAACATGCTATAAATCCAAAAATTCAAGCCAATTCTTAATAATACATAAAAATATGTTCTATATGGCATATTATAACAAGTGAAAATTTTCAACCAATTATTCTGTTATAATAAGCGGATTAATTTACTGAAATATATTTCCGGTTGAATAACTGATTGATATTCACCATGTTTTTTTTATATGTCGATGTATAATTCCCTTATTCTAATAAACCCCCCTCTGAATCATATCAATGGTTCAAAGAAGAGAGAAATAAAAAAGAAGGATATACGACAATACATAGGCAAACAAATAAAAAGAAACAAGTGGAGTGCTTATATATGAGTAATCCTTGTGTGATGGGTTAAGAATATAATTCTGGATAGCATCAGATTGAAGTACCTCGAAACACAACATTTACAAAAAGAATCCCTACATAAGTCACTCGAAACCAGATAGTCAAAAATGACACTTTTGTTTTGAGGTCAAGAGTCTCCCAGAGGAACATATCCCTCCGATTAATTACATCTTGGGAGACACCCAATAATACTCCCGATAAAAGGAGTTCCATTTATATTATCATCAGCCTAAAGAATAGATCATCAAAGAATGATTATTTTGTATGATAATGCCCCGATGCTTTCAAAGCTCTCACTAAGCCATAAGGCAGAGAGAGAGTCTCTCATGTCCTCAATGAGTAGTAACTCATCGACATACAAAACATATGAAATAACCAAAGTCATGTCGATGAGGATGTCCCTATACGTCATAGCTCACTGGGCCATAAGGGTAGAGGGTGAATCATTGCATCGCAAACGGGCGACAGCTCATTGGTAATATGGCCTTCAAGATGATATCAATAAGGCCAAAATGAGCAACATGGCTCAACAAGAGAAATGTTAGATTAATTCTAAAAGGTAGAGGCAGTCAGGCCAGGGAACCACAAACCTGTCATCCCAAGCCACTACGACCCTAAGTCTAGCTAATCATAAAGGTAGTCAACCCAAAAAGTTTAGGGATCCCCCGTTTGCAATACATGAATTGTATCATCCACGGGAACCTCTATAGCCTTAAGGTCAAAGAAACAAAATTCTATCATATGACTGTCATCTGGAGCTCCAAGATTTGGAACTTATACCTGCCTAAATGAAAAGAATGTCATAAGAAAGAAAGAGAAAAAGAGGTTAAGCCACAAAGCTAGAAACACTCCTAACTAAATGATTTACACAAGTCTGGTTCTAACACCCTAAACACACTAGACGACCACCTAAATAAAAATCTGTGTTGGGCAGTCTGGTGTGAAGAAGCACGGGGACTTCTGCTAAGGTATATACAAGCATGATGCAATTATTTACCACAATCTTATGGTGTGAAGACCCTATTAAACATGATTAGGTGATAGTCGTGATATGCAAACAATTTTAAAACCGACCCAAAGGCCATGCAAAAAATAAACTATAGATTTTAAGTGTCTTAAATATTTTAACCCTAAATTTTATTTATATTTAATCTTCTATTATTTATATTTTATGGAGAACATAAAATTTTAAAAGTCCTTAAAGAGTCTGTGTCATATTTATAAATGACAGCCCAGGTAAGCAGCAATCCAAAAAGAAAGCATGGAACTAAGTAGTCATAAGAAAAAGGTAAGGCACACAAATAAAAGAATATATAGAAGGTGGGTGTCGTTGGGTCAGCAACATATCCCAGAAAAAAAACTGTTGAATTCTACAGATACTTGCCCGGTCATAAATCAATACATCAATATTAAAAGTGAAATTAAGATACATGACACGAGCATTTGCCCTTGCCCCTATCACGTGGTTCCCACGCCAAATGCCTCAGAACCCGTGTCTATATCTTATTTCCACTACATAACTTCTCAAGACTAATAAGTAGATAGGAAAATTAAGAAAAAAATACTCAATCTGCACGAAAATTATGTTAGCATAGAAAGTTATCTACATGCAGTGTGTTTGAGACATGCTTGGTAGAAGGAACTAAATGACACTTGTATAAAGAGGAATTGCACCTTCCAGGTGACCCAGGGTGTCGTGCGATAAGCAAGCACCAGCTATAAGTGAGTTTGCATTGAGTAAAATGATATATATGAAAAGAGTTTACTCCTTACTCGAGAGGTAGTCACTTAACACACATGCAAACATACAAAATATGGAACATATATATGAGAAATGTCAAGCATATGACATGAAAAAATGTCAAGTAAACGACATACAAATGACAAGCATACATAAATGCTAAGTCCCAAGTAGACTAAGTGATGTGATCCTAACAAGGGAGAATCACACACCTAGATGGACACACATTGTGCCTCGTACGAGTTTAATAGCTAGGAAGTGTGACTCATGCTTGACCAATTTAAATTCCTAAGACACTATAGGCAACATTGTAGGGAGTGAGATATATGGCTTGTAAGTGAGTTGACTCCTCCAAAAGTTTGCAAGTGTCCATCCCCTAGGGAAGACGATTACAAGTGTGGGAGCTCAAAGAGACACCACAAGTGGGGGTGCTCAAAAAGAAACCCCAAGCATGGTTGCTCAAAGAGACATCTAAACACGCCACTTGCAAAGCATACATGGAAAACATATTTTAGTCAAACTAAGATTTTCATACTCATGCAAAAAAAAAAAATGATGCGAAAGCATACAAGCATGCAAGTGATTGGTTGATCGGGTCATAGTTGTCGGTCAAACCAAAATAATGGGATGATCGATTCAGGATAATTGATCATACCCAAAAGAACGGGTGGTTGGCCCGGGACTGCCGATCAGACCCAAATCGATTGATCTAACCTGTGTGGTTGATCAAACCCAAAAAATCAACTGATTGGGCTGGGGCAGCTGATCGAGCTTGGGAAATGGGTCGATATGGTCGGGGTGATTGATCAAACCCAAAATAGATGATCGAATCAATGTTGTTAATCAAACCCAAAAGAGTGGATGATCAAACCGGGCGGTCGATCAAACCCAAAAACTTCAGCTTCTCTACAATAACAATAACAATAAAAATAAGTTTTTATCCCACTAAGTAGGGTCAGCTACATGAATTTTTTTTCTTCATTGTGTCCTATAGAGAGTCATATTTTCATTCAATTCATATATATTAAGATCATTTTTTATACAATATGCCTAAATCTTTGTGGGTGGTCAACCTCTGCCTTTTTAAACATAGGTCAAACCAAAAACATCTACACTCCTAACTGATTTATCAGATGGTCAAAGTTTAATGTGACCAAACCATCTAAGACGAGTCTGTCTAATTTTGTTTGCCACAGAAACTACACCAACCTTAACATGGATATACGCATTTCACATTTTGTCTCTAAGTGTAAAGCCACTCATCTACGCAAGCATTCTCATCTTCATCACTTAATTTTATTCTTCTCTTTTAAAGGCGAAGATTCTATTTCATATAACATTGCAGGTCTCACCACCAACAACAACAAGGCTTTATCCCACTAAGTGGGGTCGACTACTTGAATCCTTTTTCTCCATTGTTTCCTATTGAGTGTCATATTTTGATTTAATTCTAATATATTAAGATCAATTTTTATACAATATGCCCAAGTCTTTCTTGGTCTACCTCTGCCTTTCTTAACATAAATCAAATTTAAAACATTTAATCTCCTAACCAGATCATCAGATCGTTGACGTTTAATGTGAACAAACCATCTAAGATGACTCTCTCTAATTTTGTCCACTACAGGAGCTACACTAACCCTTTCAAGGATATATTCATATTGCATTTTATCTCCAAGTGAAAATTTACTCATCCACCTAAGCATTCTCATCTCGACAACACTTAACTTAATTTTATGCTTATCTTTTAAAGGACAGCATTTTGTTTCACAGAGCATTGCAGGTCTCACCACCATCTTATAAAATTTTCCTTTCATTCGAAGTGGTACTTTTCTATAACACAATGGACCCGAAGCATTCCTCCACTTCAACCAACAAAATTGAATTCTACTAATAACATCCCTTCTACATCGAACACTAGACCCGAGATATCTAAGGCATTTGTAGCTTAGATATATCCACAAGAAGGATATCAACAACAAAAATCATAAACCAAGGTGCATCCTCTTGTAAATGTCTAGTAAGAGATCCAACCCTACCTTTGAGCGTCAGAGTGAGTGAGTCGTTGGAGCTGAGGTAGCTAGTGCATTGGAGTCGCCGGGTGAGGGGAGGGTTATGGCACTAGGGAGAGAGAGAGACCGATAGGGATAAGGGAAATGGGGCAAGTTTGGGGGCATAAAAATTTTTGGCAGTATAAGTAATTCTTTCTAACAGCTTCAAAATTTTCAATTATTAACATTAATACCGATGACATTAACGATCAGTTACTAAAAATGTTCGTCGGTTAACGCCCCGCCAAATGACGGGTTCGTAAATAACCAATATATAATTGTCAATTTTTATGTGCTTATAACCAATAGTGCAATGCATCAGTTAAAATAAAAACCGTCAGAAAATAATCTACAATTCATATGCTCTGTTGTTATGCAGTCAGAAATAATGCAACACATAAGACATCATAAAATCGTTGGAAAATAGGACATTTTTAGCAATGAAAAGTTAAGTCATCAGTTATAGCACTTTTTTCTATAGAGTACCATGCATTTCTCATACATCTTGTGCTCCAAGGAGGGTCTTCAACTTAATGCATCAATTGCCATATTTTTTATTGTTGAGTGTTGGGACTTGAAAGGAGATCATAACGTTGCTCGCCATCTCTAGAAAGGATCTTTTGACTCTGATATCACTTTGTTAGAAATAAAATATTATTTGGATAAGAGGAATGCTAATAATGAAGACAAACACAACTTGAAAGACTCTTTTATTTCAATATTTTTTTCTTGATATAAAATACACATTAACTATTTATACACTAACACTCCCATTAATTAGAATTGCGCCAACACGTTTCAATCATGTGACTACTATTGACTCCCTAAAATATTCTTCTATCTTTTAATATAAAAGCCATTAATTATATATTCTAGAACATTCTAAATCACTCTTTTAAAATGTCTCTAGGATCTCCTAAAACATTTTTCATAAAATGAGTCTTTAGAATTTTCTCTGTCTCTATTAAAGACTAATTTCATATGGGCTAAAATTCAAGTTTAATTTTCGACAAAGGGGAGATATAGAGGGTATTGAAGATCTTTTTTAATTTGTATGTCCTAGAACCCGATGTTGCATTCCCAACTAGCTCCAGTCGCAACTATATGGAATGTGAAGGTAGAAAATGGCTTTGGGCTAAATCGAGAGCGGCGAAGTGAGCAAGATGAAAATAGGTTTTGAGATTTAATATATATTTTAAAATTAATTTAAGTTAATTAAATTGATTAACAATCAATAACAAACATATATTATCAATTTTATCATAATTTGTTGCTTAATTCTTTTAGGTTGTTGTTAATATCGGTCCCAAATTCTGATAAATATAATGGTGAGAACTTTTTAAATCATTAACTTGTGCATTCACTAAAAAAAAATTTTCTGACTTTACCCCCCACCCACGCAACAATACAGTTATTACTGCCACGAAATAATAATGAATCTTATGAGTTGTATTAAAAATAATGCTTATGTATACCTCATTAACTACTCCCCGCAAAATGTACACCATACAGGCGCTGCTCAAGAGCAAACAAACCAAATGACCTCTTTATTCTGTTAAAAAATGCAGCTTTGACATACATATATTACTCCCGCACAAAGACCAATAAGATGTTGAACTAACGGAGAAATACTCTCCCTGCAATTTCAGCAACCTCCATGCCCAACTTACGTCGCTCCTATGCCCATATATATTCTCATTTTCATGAACATATACCTGCAGACGCAGTATCTCCACACTCCATCACTCATAGCTTCTAATTTATCGCAGCAAAATGTCTTTCAGAAGACGATGAGCCAGAACACTTTGCCTACCCAGAAGTCCTGGACTTTCCCTATCCTGAATTGCCTCCATCCTGCATGAGTTTCCCTACCCCGAGCTTATGCCATTGCCGGAGATCTGCATAAATTTCCCAAGCTCGAGCTTCCGCCATTGCAGGAGTTACCTCACTTATTGCCAGAAGGGCCCAAGCATATCCATATAGTCCTTATAATTCATCTTCGTTCGAGCCCTTCTCTTAACTCTATTACTAGCTATTAGCTTTGTCTTCTAACGTAACTTATGATGGAAGAGAAAAGGCTAATGTAAGAAGAGGAACACTCACTTGATAAAAAACTTAAAACACGTCTCCTCCATTTATACCAAGGACACTCCATTAGGATTGTGCCAACACATTTCAATCGAATGTCTTCTATTGACTCTCTAAAATATTCTCCTATCTTCATTTACAAAAGTCATTAATTACATATTTTAGAATTCTCTAAATTACTCTTTTAAATTGTATCCCTAGAATCCTCTAAAACATTCTTCATAAAATTAAACTCTAGAAATTTCTATGGACTTTTCTAGATTATGTGCTCAATTAAAAACCCAAATTATATCAAGTTCAATTCTCAACACTCCCTCTTAAACTTGATTTGTCATCCCAAATAATCATCTTATCCTGATAAAATCTTCATAATTGAGCAGCTTGGTGAATATGCTAACTATTTGATCACAAGTCTTCACATACTCCATTTGCACATCCTTTGTTATGATGCAGTCTTTAATGAAATGATAGCGTGTGTCGATATGCTTATTTTGATGATGGTCAATTCCAACTTTTTAGTTTTAGCCTTTTGCTAGCGATCTTCTTTATACTTCTCGATTTCTTCTTTGACATTTTTATTTACTTCGTATACCCGCTTTACGTTAGTTGCTTTGTGCCCTTTTGGACGTGTAGCTAGTTCCCACGTATCGTTATTCTAGATTGCCTTGATTTCTTTGTCCATTGTATCCTTCCACTTCTTACTTTGCACAGCTTCTTGAAAACTAACAATTTCACAATCAATAAAGAGGCAAAAGAGAGTGAAATTGTCTTGATTCTCAATTTCCTCATAAATTTCCTGTAAACTTCTGAAGCGTGGTACTTTTTCGCTTGATCGTTCACTTGAAGATGATGAAGATAATGGGTCCCCTTGAGTACTTGTAGTTGGTATAGCTGGTGATGCAGTGGGTTCATCTTTTTCTTGTTCCATCCTTAATTTCTCCCCTTCTTAATTTTTAAAGTTGTATTGATCATCATGTGGGTCCCAAGCCCATTCTCCTTCTCTATCAAACACGATATCACGACTGATGATTGTCTTAGTATTTGTAATGTATGACCTGTAGCCTTTTGAGCTAGTTTCATAACCGATGAAAATGCACTTCTCACTCCTGTCATCCAGTTTACTTCGCTCCTCATCAGGTACGTGCACATGGTTTGTGCTTCCAAACACTCTTAGATGAGAGACAATGAGCTCCCTTTCACTTCATGCTTTTTGCAGTGTCATTCCCCACTTCTTGTTGGACATTGATTGGATAAGTAAACCGCACATGTAATAGCTTTGCCCCAAAATTTTATAGGTTGCCTCTTATGCTTGAGCACACTTAGAGCTATGTCAAAGATAGTTCAATTATTTCTTTCTACTACACCATTTTGTGGAGGGGATCTTGGGATGGTCAACGGTCAACCTATTCCTTTGACTTCATAAAATTATTGAAATTCCTTTGAAGTAAACTCCCCTTCTCAATAAGATCACATAACATTGATCTCAAGACCACTTTCTTTCTCCACCAAGGCTTTAAACTTTTTGAATACTTCAAAGACCTTTGATTTTCGCTTCAAAAATATACCCAAGTTGTTATTGAAAAATCATCTATGATGAGAAGGAAGTAATTAATATTACCGAGTGAGCTTGGCTTGAGTGGACCGCATAAATCCATATGTATGAGTTCAAGTGGCTTTTGTGCTCTCGAATTTTACTCCTTTGGAAATCTCTTCCTAAATTGCTTCCCGAGAAATCAACCTTGACATATATCGTCTGGGAGATTATTGCAGGACAATTCTCTCACCATTTTTTTTCTTTGTTAATTGCTCCAGTTCTCCAAAATTGATATGCCCAAATTGAAGATGCCAGAGCCAAGATGGATCTTTGTAGCAAGCTTTGAGACACTTGACAATATTATTTTGAATGTTGAGAAAAAATATTCTATTTCTTGACATTGATATCTTTACAATTAGACTACTCATTTTATTTCTTATGGAAAGTTAATTGTCTTTTAAATGAATATCATAAACTTTCTCTAAGAGCTGACCCAGACTTATGATATTATTCTTCATGTATGGTACACAATAAACGTTTGAAATGAATTGGTGCTTTCCATTCTTCAATTGAATAAGAATATTGCCTTTACCCTTCACAACTTTCATCAGAGTCATCTCTAAAAGGATACATTATCGCTCACTAACTTGTCAAGCTCCACAACAAACTTTTTCTTCCACAGATATGGTTGCTTGCACTGGTGCCTAGATATCATGTGCTATCTTCATTTTTTTGTTCTTCTTATATGCTAGTAGCAAATTCTCATCTTGATGACTTCTCTCTTCCACGTAATTAGCCTTCTCATCAACTTTATTTTTTATGGGAGTTCTACATTCTGTAGTGTAGTGACCAAAATTTTTACAGTAGTAACAGGTTACTTGAGATTTATTGTACCTTGGTCTTGATTATCCTCTTCCATTCTCTCTTGTTGAACTTTCTCCTCATTCAGAGTTGGTTTTATTGTCGTTGTTGTTATTATTGGAGCTCCTACCTCATCCACGTCTATGACCACAACCTTGTCCTCGACCATGAACTCTCCCTTGTTGGCTTCCATCATACATGAGGATTTTTTCTTTAGTTGAATTAATTTGCATCTTCAGGAGCTGTTCTATGATTCCTTGCTTTATGTTTTTATGTTGTTCATAGGCTTGTAATAATCCTACTGCTTCTCAATTGTCATAGCCTACATATTTTTAGTTTCTTCAATGATGATGATGATATGATCAAAATTTGAATCTAAAGATCGAAGGATCCTCTCCTTAATTCTTACATCTTCTAGCTTCTCCCCATTTCTAAAGTATTCAGAGTCAACTTCAGTTTCTTTCATATGTAAGGCTTTAAACTCAACTCTTAGTATTTGGAGACGCACCTTCTTAACTTGCTCCACTTCTTTATAAGAGGTACGAAACTTCTCTCACTCCTCTTTGATAGACTTTGCATCGAAAATCTTCTCACAAACATCATCATCTAATCCTTGAAAGATTAGACAGAGAGCATTCTCTCAAATCTCTTGGACTATCCTTTTGAGTTTAAGATTGAATTGACACATCATGTGGCTCATTGTAGCCTTTTTCTATCATCTCCCATACATCTTACACTCCAAAAGAGCCTTCATCGTGATGCTCCAATTGTCATAGATGTTATTGTTGAGCATCGAGACTTTAAAGGGGATTATATAGTTGCTCACTATCTCTCTAGAAAGAAACGTTGGCTCTGATGCCATTTTGTTGGAATAAAAGAGACTATCATAAAAAGGAAGAAGAGGAAAATTCACTTTTATTTCACTCTTGTACTTCTTGATTCTACTTGATAAAAGACTCAAACACATCACCCTTATTTATACTAGTGACACTCCATTAAAATTGTGCCAACACATTTCAATCCAATGACTCCTATTGAATCTCTAAAATATTCTCATATATTCATTTACAAAAGTCATTAATATATATTCTAGAGTTCTCCAAATCACTCTTTTAAAATGTATCCCTAGAATCCTTCATAACATTCTTCATAGAATGAGACCTAGGAATTTTTATAGACTTCTCTAGATTGTGGTCTTAATAAAAGCCCAAATTAAATCAAGTTTAATTTTCAACAATTTATGCATATATTTATTTTAAGTATCCCAATGGTCTCTTTCATCATGTTGGTTCTTGTAATGAATCAATAATGGTGATAATCACGAACATGGGGTTCGCGAGTGACGGTCTGCTTAGTAAAAAGGTGTACATAAAAAATGTGTCAACGCTAATCCCAATGAGATCTAATGATTCATAAGGAAGAGTGTGACAAATGAAGGCCCGCCGATAAAATACCAAGAGGCCTACTTATTCTTTTTGATGCAGTCATCGGAGTTAGAGCATGTAAGGCCAAAGCTGGTAGAGTCGAGAATGTGATCAAATATGAGTCATTCGGTCATAAAAGGGAGAAAGAGATATTCAAGGAACCACTAAAAGAAAGATGATCGATGGCAACCTATCTTTCTATGAATTCCATTCAACGAAATAACAATCTCGCAAAATCACCATCCATTCTACAGACACCTTGAGGTTTATCCCCATCAGAGACCAAAAATTAACAATACAACAAAGAATTATATAGTGATCCCTCAGGCTCTCCTCGTTGAAGAGCGAGCTATATATCGGGTTATGGAGATTCACCCTCTGCTCGATAGTCGCTCGACAGTTCAACGTCGCTCTACCAATAAGTGTTCCCCGGTAGAGATCGTGAGTCAAAAGTCAAATTAGATCAGTCGATTGTCAACACTGACCAAGCCTAGCCAAATGAACCGAACATGCTTACTCAAAGCCAATTGAGCTCAATCGACCGGTGACGCCAACAAAAAAACAACTAATCAAACCAGCCCCACCAAACCAAAGCCATACTAGTTCAACCGACCAAGCTAGAGAGTAGTAGTGCGACAAGCTCATATATGTAAAATAACTAGAATACCTTGTACAACTCTCATTAAAGCAGGGCAAAAATGTAATATTATCATATTGTACTATGTTTCTTATAAGTAGGAGATCATTTCATGAATATGACATGACGTATTGTAATTCATTATTTTTTACTCCTCTAACTATCTCTCTCTCACTCTCTCTTCTGACTTATGCTCTATTCCTTGGGGTGTGATTCGTAGACAAATCAGGATTCAACATATAGTTTTTCACAATTATTATTATTATTATTTAAAGTTGCATGATAATAAATTTTGCATTATTAAAAATAATTTAGGCTTTATGTATACAAATATCAAAAACTGCTTTTACTTGTGTTTGATAAAAACATGTCTATATATTTTAGGAAAAAGTATGTCACGCATGTCTAATTATAAATTTATCATTATGGCATATTTAAGTACGAATTAAAACTATAAAAAAAATTAAAAAAAAAACAAGATTATCTAAGATAAGATATAGTTTCTAGCTAGTTTCTATTGATAGGCCTATCTAGAAAAAAAAAAAAAAAAATTATTTTCTTAAATTTGTGTGCCTTAAAAAAAGTTGACATGACATCTTCTAAATTTGTAGTTTTTGCAACACATTTGATTTCTTATTTTCGACATGTTTGATTAAGATAAAAGATATTTCACCTTAAATAATACACTTAATGAAAAATAAAATCTTGTATAATTTAAGACCACATATGATTGCTTCCTAAATGAGAGGTCTTATGACAGATGCATCATACATGAAGAGATTCTATCGAAAGAGATTTAGAAGCATGCAATAACATCAAAAAAGACAGCAATGCTCATAAGTGATTCACAACTATATTAAACATCTTCAAAAATGATAATGAAAAATTAAAACTATCATTACACATAGTTATATAACTTAAGAAATAGAACTCAACAAGAACGGGATAGCAACCAGAGAGAAAACTGGATATGTACATTCCATCATCTACTTTTTTTTTCTGATTTCCCTCTGTCTATATAAACTCATTTTACATTCTCACACTTAACCTCTTTTTGCCTCTTAAATGTTCCACTCATTATGTTAGCTTATTAGTTTTAATGGCATTCCCTCTTGCAATTAAGGGAGGAGCGACATTTAAAAGTGCGAAATGATCAAATCATTGATGATAACCTTAAAAGTTGTATTCTACATGCCGGTCAATAGTGGAATCATGTGTCATTAATGATCATTAGTTGCCATGCATGCAACATCGCTTTAAGAGCAATATTCAATGTGGAATAAATATTGATGGAAGAAGTAATAAGATATTACTTCTAGAAAATATATTTTGTCATATGGAAGGTCATTTCATTTGGTGACATGTTAAAGAACGCAAAGATGTGATCCTAAAATGATAATGATTGATAGATAAATAGAATGATAGGTATATCAAGTCTATAATAGAATCAAAAGAGAATATTCCCATGGTATGTTTGGGTATAGGTGTGCTCTATTTCCATGGTATGTTTGGGTTCTTTATGAACCAATTATGTAAGAATTTCTTTAAGACATAACATTTATCTAAAATTCTCTCAACTTAGGAATGATTTAATTCTCTATGATTTTAGTATCGAATAACGTTGGATTCATTGTCCTCTTTAATGTTAATGTTGTAGTGTGAATCTTACCAAAAAAAAAAAAAGTAGGACACAATATAATCAATTATAACCATGTGAGATTTTTACATAGTGATTGATCCGTTACATGTAAATCATCATAGGAGAATTGAAAAGATCAAATATTTTTTATTCTAGTAAAGTTATTTATCCATATACAAATAATCTCGTGTATATCTTAATAGAAATGGTTAAGCGATTCATGGTCAATAAAAAGAGTCATTTTTATACATATACATAGGCTAATGAAAATCAACACATCCTTGTCCATTTAGCATTAATTTATAATCTACTTAGGTAAAATTTACATTGTTTTGTTTTTCAAACTGTTGTCATCTTACTATTTAGCTATTGCTTTCCCTTTAATTTTTAAACATTGCTATGTTGAGAAGTAGCCTTTGTACAACAAAATTTATCTGAGCATGACAGTTGTAAAAAAAATTAATTTTCACATTTAAAAAAAAAAGAAAAAAATTATAATACATTTATTAACTTTTATAAAAATTATTTAATTTCCCAACAATAACTTTACCTTTATTTATATACATAGCTATAGATTGAAGAAGTTTTTTCTTGTAGGTGGGATCATGCTATTATCCATTGAGGTTGCTTTTTCTTATGAAGGTAAAATTTTAAGGAGCTTTAGAAATTTATAATTAAGCAAAAGAAGCATTTACTAATTAAAATTGATTACAATTTGTGTTTTTAGAAATGTTTATATTTTTTTATAAGAAAATACAAATTAAATTAAATGCAAATTATATTTTCTCAATTATTTATTTATTTTTTTTAAATTGAATTTATTAAAACTTGTCATATTATTTATTTTAAAAAATAAATATTATTTATATGTTAATTAATATTTTTATTTATTGTAATTATTCTTTAAAATTTCTATGCGTAATGAGCGAAATATATATATATTCAATTATTTATTTATTAAAAAAAATAAAATTTCTTAAAACACTTTATGCTTATTTATTTTAAGAAAATAAAATTCAATAAATTTTTTATTTAATATTTTATTTAGGAAAATTTATAGAAATGCCACTTAATGTCTATATGTTTATATATCTAACACCTATAGTTCCATTTTTACATATATAAGCCTCTTTACATATATCAAAAAAATGTGAGATTCAGTTTCTAAAAGTTAAAATAATAGTATTTTTGATATGATATGAAATGTTCAAATGATACAAATGTAAGAAGTAAAGTATAGGAGTTCACCATATAAATGCATAGGATTGAGGCCAGGACATGTATGCATATTAATGCCCCTTTTACTTAATTACTAAGTATGATTAAAACTTAATCACAACTCAAAATCAATAAGACAATAAATAAGGAAAGTCCAACAGAATTGTAAAACTCCACTCATATTCAAATATGACTTAATAAATATTTAATAAGAAGATAAACAAGAAAACTTAAATAAGACAGTAATCAACTCTGACTTCATTCATTTACAGCACTATTTCTCAATGAGTTTATGGAAGCGTGGAACATTAGTGACACCTTTGCTTGGAACGCATTGTGATGGAGCTGTGCATCGCTTTGTTCTTATTTTATTCATAAACTGCCGTTTTCTGACATGTTATTGTCACGTCGCTGTTTCTATGAGAAATTTACATTTAAGAAATTTCTAATTTATACTCACCTCTCCCTCTCTCTCTAGATTTGTTCTGTTAGAGATCCAATGGAAAATGGATAGGAACAAAACCGAGGGACACTGCTACTTGATGTTGTGGATAATGTATGTTTTGCTCTACTCACTTTAAGCCTTTCCTATGCGCTAATGAGTATGAAAAATAGTCTGATTGAGATAGCTTTATGCTTGCTTTGTGGTTGAGATTGCTTAATGCTTGTTTTGTATTTCAAGTTGTCACCATAAATTTATTTAAGGAGCTCATTTATTGCTATTTTTTAAAATTTTATGGTGGGAAGCTAACTTTAATGTCTGATTTTTTGAAAAAAAAAATATATATTTATAACTCTCACGGGAATTTTCTAAGAGGTTTTCTCCTCCATCACTACTTTACAACCACTTTTTTAAAATGTTGCAGCTAGGGCTATTAAAAAGAGCTGGGGCCAGCTCAAAAATTGGCTCGAATGGACTGAGTTCGGATCAAAACTGACTCGTGGCTCGTTAGGTTGGATTTCAATCCAACTTAGCTTAAAATTGAAGCGAGCTCAATTATGCTAGAAATTGAAACGAGTTGGCTCAAATTGAGTTATTTGGATCTATTCCAGCTCGAAATCAGATCAATTCAGCTCAAATTTGAAACAAGATGACTCAAATTAAGTTATTTGAAACTATTTCAGCTCGAAAATTACTTGTAGCTCGTTATATTTGATTTTATTTAGCATTATGTATAATTTTTTTAGATAAAAAATAATTTGATCCAATCTAGAGCTAGTTTGAGTCGATCCGTGTATGACTCGAAATCATCTCGAAAAAGATTTGATCCATATGCATGCAAGAGAATTCACGGCAATAGAGTTGTTAATTGACATCTGGGAACCCATTACATACTAAGGAAATAGAAATGATGGGCAAAAACACCAAGAGATTTTATGTGGAAAACCCGAAAATTAAAAAACCAACGAGGCCTTACTCAATTGAAGAGATCTACTATAAGCATATGATTACAGACACAGTCCCTTGTTCAATAGATGGAAAGTTACAACTTCAGTGCGTGGAACGATTTGTGGCTCCGTGATAGAGAGCAGTCGCAAGGAGGAGCAATAATCAGGGCTTCAATGCATAGTCTTTAGGGTCGGCGCGATGTTCACGATGATGATGTCACTTCCTAGGTTGCTTCGTACAATGTTTCATCACAAGACGATCAAAATGTCGATGATGAACGTTGATGGTGGCCGACAGGGGTGGCGGTCATATGAGGTGGTGATTGGAGGTGCCAAAGCCAAAGGCGACCGAAGGTGCCAAAACCAAAGGCAACCGGAGGTGCCAAAGGAGAAATCGATCGAAATTGGCTGGAAGGTTGCAGGTGCTGAAGTAGGCCTGAGGGCGGCGATGGAGGCCGAAGTCAGTTGGAGGGGGGAAAGCCAGAGTTGATTGGAGGGCGATGGATTATCGGTGTAGAAGTGACGCGGGACTTAAACTTCTTCTCCGAGCTTCTTTAGGCTTCAATCTCCATGTCCCTCATGAGAAAGTAAGACTCTGTTTAGAGTCTTGGGTGCATTTAAGGAAGGGATCTGAACCATACTGATTGGACAACCAGAAGAAATTTCATCAATTGAACTACGTTTGATAGAAATTTGAGTGTCTTAACGATGTCAGATTTGAGTTTTGTTGGGCCTGTTGGATTTGATTTTTCGATACACTTGATTCAAATATGAGCTCTCCAAATTTGGAATCTGTTTGTCCTTCCAAAAATGCTCGGAAAGCTTCCAAAAAATGAATTAATGGTTTGATCTGGGCTTCATTTGACTCGGATTGTATCAATTTTGGTGTCGTTGTCGTCGAGTCAAATAGTTGAACTATAGGTTTATTGAAATCAAAGTTTTGGATGACTTCTAATTGAATTTTGAATATTTCTTGCTAAAAAGTTATCACAGTATCTATGTTATGTCTCAATATTCGTGTCAGATAATGAAATTTTGTTGGAGATATATCGCTCCAAAATTTTGGCTCATAGTTTAGCTCGTTTATTTCAGTCTGATCTGTTGAGTGTGGAGCCCAGTAGAGAAAATAATAATAATAATAATAATAATAATAATAATAATAAATATTGTCGTAACTGCTCCCGACCCTTTGCTCCCATTGTTTGCGAACTCCCCGTCTCCTTGTCTCTCGCGATCGCCTCTCTCGTTCGCAAGCCCCGTCTCCCTTGCGAAATCAGAAGGCTTCCTGCCGACGATCTGTCTCTCGCGAATTGGAAATTCCTCTCTCGTCTTCGCCCAAGCCTCCTTCAGTTTGTGAAAAGATTATTCTAGTGCTTGGCAGAAGAAAGAAGAAGATGGTGGAAGAAGAAGGTGTTCTTCTTAATTTCTTCTTGTTAGCTTGTGGCAGAAGAGAAATAGGTTTCTCTCTTGTACATTTTTCTTCTTCTTCGGTGTATCTTGGTGTGGAGAGAGAAGAGTGAAAAAGTGAGAGAAAGAGTGCTCTTGTAATTAGAGACGATCCACTGATGTAAATTCTTCAATTAGTAAAATCCTCTGCAACTTTGTGGATGTAGGCAATTGGTTGAACCACGTAAATCTGTGTATTCTTTTGGTGTGAAGCTTTTCTCGTTCCATTTTTCACTTTATCGTCGATTGTTTTAAATTTTCAATACACCACAACAACTGGTATCAGAGCCAATGACTGCAGATTAAGTGAAAGTTTCAGAGATCGAGAAGTTCGATGACACGAATTTTGGTTACTGGAGGATGCAGATAGAGGATTACCTCTATGGGAAGAAGCTCTATCTTCCGTTATTAGGGAAAAGACTTAAAAGAATGGATGAGGCTGAATGGAATCTATTGGATAGACATGTTCTGGGGTTATTCGATTGACCCTATCGAGGTATATTGCACACGACGTCGTCAAGGAGAGGACAACTGCAGATCTTATGGCGGCCCTGTCAGGTATATATGAAAAGCCATCGGCAAATAACAAGGTATATCTAATGAAAAAGTTATTCAAATTGAAGATGGCGGAAAGTATATCTGTTGTACAACACCTGAATGATTTCAATACTATCACAAAATAATTATCATCTGTGAAAATTGAATTTGATGATGAGATACATGCATTGATCTTATTGGCTTCATTGTCAAATAGCTGGGAAGCTATGAGGACGGTTGTCAGTAATTCTGTAGATAAATTTAAACTGAAATTTGAAGATATTCTTGATTTGATTTTGGTTGAGGAGGTGCGCAGAAAAGATTCTGACGAGATCTCATGTTCGAATTCGGCATTAAATGCTGATTCCAGAGGGAGATCACATGACAATAACTCAAATAGAGGAAGATCAAAATCAAAGAACAGAAGCACAAGCAAGTCAAGGCCTGGTAAACATGTAACTTGCTGGAATTGTGGCAAAACTGGCCACATAAGGAGGAACTCCAGGAATCCTAAGAAGAAGGAGAATGACAGTGTGAATGTGGTAACTGAAGAATCACAAGATGCACTACTGCTGACAGTTCATAGTCCTGTTGATGACTATATACTGGATTCAGGAGCTTCTTTCCATACAACTTTCCATCGAAAATTAATGCGAAATTATGTTGCAGGTGACTTTGGGAAAGTATATCTGTCAAATGGAGAAGCTCTGAACGTGGTAGGAATGGGAGATATTGACATTGCACTTACAAACAAGAAAAAGTGGACTCTGCAAAAAGTCATATATATTCATGAATTGAAGAAGAACCTTATTTTTGTTGGACAGCTTGATGAGTGTGGACATTCAGTAGTGTTCTTAGATAGCTCCTGGAAGGTTACTAAAGAAGCACTGGTACTGGCTCGAGGTAAGAATATAGGTACGATGTATATGACTACTGATTTAATTAACAGTGTTGATATTACTGTTGCAGAGAGCACAACAGAGTTGTGTCATTACAGACTGACCACATGAGTCAGAGAGGTATGAAGGAACTTCAGTCCAGAGGTAAGCTGCCATAATTGAAGTTAGTTGATCTCAGCATCTGTGAGAGTTGCATTATGGGGAAACAGAGGAATGTCAGTTTCTTGAAAAGTGGCAGGACGCCAAAGGCAAGAAAGTTGGATCTTATACACACAGTTGTGTGGGGACCTTCTCCAATGACTTTTCTTGGAGGCTCTCGTTACTACATCACATTCATTGATGGTCATAGTAGAAAGATATGAGTTTATTTCTTGAAGTATAAATCTGATGTATTCAGTGTGTTCAAAACTTGGAAGGCTATGGTAGAGACAGAGACATGCTTAAAGCTGAAATGTCTGAGGTCTGATAATGGTGGTGAGTACATTGATGGTGGGTTCAAGGAGTACTGTGCAGCTCAAGGAATCAAAATGGAGAAGTCCATTCCAGGAACACCACAACAAAATAATGTTGCAGAGCGCATGAACAGGATCATTAATGAGCGGGCTAGAAGCATGAGATTGCATGCCGGACTACCGCTTACTTTCTGGGTAGAAGATGTCAGTACTGCAATTTTTTTGATCAACAGGGGGTCGTCTATTCCATTAAACTGTGAATTACTTGAAGAAGTCTAGAGTGGGAAAGAGGTAAAATTTTCTCACCTTAAGATTTTTGGTTGTCGTTCTTATATTCTCATTAATCCTGATGCTCGTAATAAGCTTAAGGCTAAGTTAATGAAGTGTTATTTCATTGGTTATGGAGATGCAGCATTTGGATATCATTTTTGGGATGATCAGGATCAAAAGATCATTAAGAGCAGGAACGTGATTTTCAATGAGAATTTTATGTACAATGACAAGTCCAGTACAATTTCTGAAACTACACTGAAGGAATCTGAGTTGATAAGATTTGATGATTTACCAGAGGTCACAGTGCAGGGCAGAGATGCAGGTGATAAGGAGAGTGGATCCGGGGCATCCACTCCTATTGTTCCACAGTCAGTTTCAGAGCAGTCTACCCCTATAGTTGCAGTTCGCAGATCAGAAAAGGCTAGACGTTCTCCACAGTGTTATTCTCCAACTTTGAACTACATTCTGCTGACAAATGATGGAGAACCTCAGTTATGAAGAAACCTTGCAAGATAAAAATTTGAGCAAGTGGGAGCTGCCATGAAGGAGGAGATTGATTCTCTGTTAGAAAATCAGATGTGAGAGTTGGCAGAACTTCCATCTGGAAAGAAGACATTACACAACAAGTGGGTGTACTAGGTGAAGACTGAACATAATGACAGTAAGAGGTACAAGGCTAGACTTGTTGTAAATGGTTTTCAACAGAAGCATGATATTGATTATTCCGAGATTTTCTCTCCTGTGATGAAGCTTACAACCATCAGAATGATATTGTCTATGGTGGCTACTAAAGATCTCTTCCTTGAGCAGTTAGATGTGAAGACAATCTTTCTTCATGGGGATCTTGAAGAAGACATCTACACGCACCAACCTGAAGGGTTTGTGGTACAGGGAAAGGAAGAGTCAGTTTGCAGATTAAAGAAGAGTTTGTATGGCCTGAAGCAAGCTCCTAGACAGTGGTACAAGAAATTTGATAATTTTATGCACAGTGCAGGGTACAGCAAATGTCAGACAGATCACTGTTGTTATGTCAGGTATTTTGATAATTCCTATATCATCCTACACCTGTATATGGTTGATATGCTTATTTCAGGTGCTTGTATTGAGGATATCAATAATCTGAAGGAGCAGATGTCAGAGCACTTTGCAATGAAGGATTTAGGAGCAGCAAAGCAAATCCTTGGTATGAGAATTGTCAGAGATAGAGTTAGAGGCATGTTGAGACTCTCTTAGGCTGAGTATGTGAAAAAGGTACTTAGCAGGTTCAATATGGATAAGGCCAAACCATTTGGCACACCCTTGGGAAGTCACTACAGACTCAGCAAGAATCAGTCATCCAAGTCAGAGGATGAACGGGATCACATGAGTAAGGTTCCTTATGCTTTAGCTATTAGTTCACTTATGTATGTTATGGTTTGCACCAGACCGGATATTGCCCATGCAGTGGGAGTTGTTAGCAGATACATGAGAAATCCTGTAAAGAAACAATGGGAAGCAATGAAGTGGATCTTGAGGTACCTAAGAGGCTCTACAGAAACTTGCTTGTGTTTCTCAGGAAAGATTTCAAAGGGACGTGGTTATGTTGATGCTGATCTAGCTAAAAACATTGATACCAGAAGAAGTACTGCAGGCTATATTTATACTATTGGTGACACTGCAGTATCATCTAATCTGCAGAAGACAGTTTTGTGGTCTACTACAGAAGCTGAGTAAATAGTAGTGTCAGAGGCTGCAAAAGAGCTGATATGGCTACAGGGCTCTTGAAAGAATCGGGTAAGAATGATCAGAAGGGCATTCTCTACAGTGATAGTCAGAGCGTCATATTCCTTGCTAGGAATCTAGCATTTTAGTCTAAGACTAAGCACATTCAAATCAGGTATTACTTCATACGATCATTGTTGGATGACGGATAGTTGTTGCTTGAGAAAATTTGTGGAAGCTAGAACCTTGCTGATATGTTGACAAAAAGTGTTACTCAGGAGAAACTGAAGTTGTGCGCAGCTTTCGTTGGTCTTTTGGTGTGAAGACAGGGGTCTTAAGTTGCAGAGGTGGAGGATAACACGTTTGAAGAAAAGGGCTACGCCACCAGTGGAGGATATTAGTCTGAGGAAGAAGAAGTTGGAGTTTGTGTACCGGCCTCCAAGTGAGAGATTTGTTGAGTGTGGAGCCTGGTAGAGAAAAAAAAATAATAATAATAAATATTATTGTAACTGCTCCTGACCCTTTGCTCCCATTTTTCGCAAACTCCCCGTCTCCCTGTCTCTCGTGATCGCCTCCCTCGTTTGCAAGCCCCGTCTCCCTCGCGAAATCAGAAGGCTTCCTCCCGACGATCTGTCTCTCACGAAATAGAAACTCCTCTCCCGTCTTCGCCCAAGCATTCTTCAGTTTTTGAAATGATTCTTCTCGTGCTTAGCAGAAGAAAGAAGAAGATAGCGGAAGAAGAAGGTGCTCTTCTTGATTTCTTCTTGTTGGCTTGTGGCAGAAGAGAAATAGATTTCTCTCTTATACATTTTTTTTCATCTTCGGTGTATCTCGGTATAGAGAGAGAAGAGTGAAGAAGTGAGAGAAAAAGTTCACTCTTGTAATTGGAGACGATCCACTAGTATAAATTCTTTAATTAGTAAAATCCTCTGCAACTCCATGGATATAGGCAATTTGTCGAACCATGTAAATTTGTATGTTCTTTTGGTGTGAAGCTTTTCTCGTTTCATTTTTCACTTCATCGTCGATCGTTTTAAATTTTCAATATACCACAACATGATCTTGATCCGAATTAAAATTTGAATTAATTTTCGAGTGAACGACCACTTCAAACTAAATTCACAGCCCTAATTACAGCCACCATAAATAAACCCTCAGTCTTCAACTAACTAAAAATATGTTAGCTGCTTAAAAGCTTTCTACCACATCTAAACGAAATAGACTGATTCAATGGAGAATATAGACAAAAACACAAGGAAAATATATAAATAAAGAGCACACACAAAAAAAAAAAACACCAAAATCATGTCAATTTTCGAAAAAATAGAAGAAGTTCAATGTTACGTGGGAAATAGAAAATTTTATTCAAGGTAAATTAATGCACTGACTTGCTTATTTATTTAATTTATGAACATTTTTGTTTATTATTTGATAAATAATTTGTTACCAACTTGAAAAATAAACATTTAATTATGATTTTGAGCTTTATAAGTACGACGGTGTTTTTGAAAACACCGCATACTGTTTGATTTGCGCGTTTTTGAAAACGCTGTCTACAAAGTTTTGGTTTTTTACACTAAACGTAAGCTGCGGGTCGACCACCGCAGTCGACCCGCGGGCCTCGTTTCAGAATAAGCTGCTTATACTAAAAAGCACAAGCTGTCCCAAACAGACCCTTAATCAATTTTAAAATACTGTAACCCACTTAATCTGCTTCTAATTAAAAATAAAATTTGTCTCAAACTGATTATTAATCTATAAAAAGTTTCAACATAATTTTTATTAAAAACTCACATAAACTATAAAATTATTATGTGCTCATATCCAAATGTACAAACAACGGTGGACGGGAATGCCACATCTCCACAAATTCACGTGTATGTGATGCGACCTTCTCATCCACCATTGTCCATAAATACCTAATAATTTCGTCACATATATGTTTCTAATTCTAAACTTTAGTAACTATATATTAATATTTTGCCCCACATGTCAAATTATCTATAATTCTGAGGTACAGCTCAAATTCGTTGAAAAGATGGCACGTCACCGCAATGCTCTTTTTTTGTGAGTTAGAAATATATATATATAAAATAACTTAGAAAAAAAACACTAAAAACAAAAAAATAAATGAAATACAGTTTTATATTACAGGATTGCCCCTGTTGTGAAGACACTGGCAGCCACATGTGAGCTGCTGGCTTCTGTGCCACTAGTAAAACAAGGAGATCGGGAGAGTATCTTTCTAATGGCTAAAAATAATTTAAAATAATCTATTTCCTTATCCACAAGCCCACTTGCAATTCTTCCATATTTACATTATAATTCCTTGCCACTTGTCCAATTCCTCAAGACCCCGTGGGGCATTTACATACATACCAGTCTATTCTTTCGTATTTACATTTTTATTACCTGAACTTTCATATTTACAAACGTAACACTGAAATTGTGAACAGCACGTTAAAGCTATCGTTAAATGTAAATGTCAAACTTTAGGTGTCAGATGTATAAATGCGTAAGAATTGTGTGGTATTATGTAAATTTTCATGGAAATTATAAATATTATTCATAAATATATATACCAAATTATTGTCTAATTACTAGTTTGTTAAGAGGTAGATCGTTACTTTAATGATGATTTGATTGCTTAATTATTTATTTATTTATGCTTTTATATCAAATGTTTTTTTGGAAGTTGTTTATATCATAAAGGTATAATTTTGAAAAATAAATTAAGTAAATGGTTAATATATAAATTTAAGAAAATCTTACTTTATTATTTATAAAATATTATAAATAATATAAAAAATCATTAGTTATCAAACAAGTTGGGGCCATTTACATATCTAAAAAACAAAACTTTTATATTTATATTTTTGACACTCAAAATTTTAACACTACATAAAAGATAACATCATTTTTTAATATTTTAAAAATAAAATACAAATATCAAACTTTAGGTGTTAGTTATATGAATACATGAGAATTGTGAAAATACATGGGATTAGTTTGTAAATATCAATGTTAAGGATGATCTGTATGTAATTATCCGAAAGTATAATTAGCTCCGAGACATAAGCTTGCTGCAGGAAACTTACGAGTTAAGATGGATAAATATGCCATCATTATGTCCAATAAAAACTCAAGGATTCTCCGAGTAACTTACAATCTCTTACAGTCAGCCTATATATACATCTGAAAAGTTTCTCAAGTCACTCAACAGAACAAATCTGTAGTTTTTTTTTGTTTTTTGGAATCATTAAGAAGAAAACTCAGTTCCTAATGTTTGATTAGTCTCTAAACTAAGAAGAACAGAATAAGTAATACTTCTTGGCATTTTACTTTAATGAGAGAGAAATAATTTGCACTAACAGTTTCATGATTTAGCAGTAAAGATGCTCAGCTACCTCAATTAGTGTCCATGGAAGCTTCACGAAGAACTAAAAAGTTATTAATTTTTGCGTGGCGGCATCCCCGCTGTAGGCTGAAGAGGAGGCCAGAGAGAGCAAGATAAGCAATGGAGAAGGTGCAGCTTCTTCTATTCCTTGCTTTCGTTTCACTGATTTGGTCCTTATTTCGGCAAGCTTCTATATCTGTGTTTCAAGGTCGCTGCTTTCTCTGCTTTTTTGCATTTTATAAGGAGATTTCATGTTTGGGTTCCTATGTTCTCTTTAATTGTTGCGTTTGTTATATTCATTCCACTGTTGGTGAGTTTCAGATATCACTCATAGAAGGTTTGTTTCAAAATGCAATTTGGTAGGAAGAACTTAATCTGGTTTTTGCGCTTTTGGTTCTCATACAGAGCTTTGTTGCAAGTTTAGTGCTTTAGCTGAAATTAGCTGAAATTTTAAAAGTTCTTTTCAATGTAATGTCAATTTTTAATATTTTCAAGGAATTGTCATGCTATGATTTGCCGTTTTCGTGCTTTTGTTTCTTTTTTATCAGTTTCTTTGTTGTAATTAGCTTCAGCAAAAGTTTTTTAAGAATGCTTTTCTTTCATAAACTTATTTAGCTGAGAAATTACTTTTTTTTTTTCCTTTTCAGCATATCCTGTGCTTACAATAAAAAATTTAAGAATTTATTGGAGAAAATATGAAAAATTTTCATGGCTAATCGTTTTGACCTGTGATTCTTTCTTTTTTTAGTTAAAATCAACTAGCTACTGAACCAAGAATCACATTATTCCTGATCAGAACATGGACGAGCATTCAAGATCATATCAGAATTACCTTGCTGCTACAAATCAGAAAAGATCAACAGTGTTAGTTTCTATATATATATTTTTCTTCTTTAGCAGTAATCTGCAATTGATAAATTTTTATCTAATCCTACTACCAAGATTCAATCTTTCAAAACTCACAGGCCCAACCAAGAATTCACAGAACTCCAATGGAAGAACGAAAATGTACAGACGCATCATAGCACAGCTCCCAGAAAATTCCCAACCGGCATCAATGAAGTTAAAGAAGATCCAAAACCGGTTGGGGGTTCGAACCCCCATCCCTCAGCCATGGAAGATGAGATAGCCTCACTGTTCCAATACCACCCTTACGAATACTTGGAGAAAGAGTTCGGTTGCGATTTCTTGTGTGAATTTCCGAATCCACAGACTATTTCCGCTGACAAATTAAACAAAAGCATCAACAATGAAGGCAATACCGTTCCACGTTTCAATCTTTATCACAATCAGAACAGATTCTCTCCTCCAAAATCGCATCCTTATGATTCCGTGCATCAGTATGTTTGCCCTGAGAGCAGCAGCGGCACTGTTGATTTCCCGCACTTCTCTAAAACAGAAAAGTTTGGGCTGGCAAATAGACTGCAGAAAAAAATCCATTCAGGAGGAGGAGAATCTTCTTCAATGATGACAACAGAATCAAGCATTTGTGGGAGCAACCGAGTTCAGAATCGTGTCAGCCTAACAAATAGCCTGAGCAACAGCGCAATAAAAACTGGTTTGCCTCCGAGAAAGTTCAAAAAAGACATGGAGAATAGCTTTCTATCAGAGAGGATGAAGACTGATACGTTTGAAATAACTGGTACTTCATCATCAGGTGGGTCTGGAGTTAGCACCAGACCGACGCCACAGGAGGTGAACAACCAAAACTACAAAAGAAAAGGAATAGAAGTGGAGGAATCATGCAGCTTGAGTGAGGTGTCGACAGAGCTTTTGCCTCCTCATCTTTTTTTTTTCTTTTTCTAACAAAAATGGAATTCTGATACTGATTAAGAGTTACAGGAGGGAGACTATGAATCTGCTGATGGAAAGAAGCCAGCTCAAAGATCACGTAGAACCCGAGCTGCAGAGGTTCATAATCTTTCAGAAAGGGTAAGAAAAATTGAGTTTTGAAATGTAAAATTACAATCTAGACCTGCTTTCACCTATTGAAAAACTTGTAGAAAAGAAGAGACAGAATAAATGAGAAGATGAAAGCATTACAGGAACTCATACCGCATTGTACCAAGGTAAAAATTGCTTCTTTTATATCTTCCAGAAAAAAAAAAATTTTTTTTTCTTCTTTGAAACCAAAATTGAGCATTGTGTATTTTGCAATGTTCAGACAGATAAAGCATCAATGTTAGATGAAGCAATCGAATACTTGAAATCACTTCAACAGCAAGTTCAGGTATTGAAATATCAGTATTTTATTCATGTTATAGTGATCAAATTTCATAAAAAAATTTCTTTTTTTTTTCCTCAGTTCTTGTGGATGGGAAGCGGCATGGCAACAATGATGTTTCCCAGCATCCAGAATTTTATGGCACAAATGAGTATGGGCATTGGTAGAGGAGCTGTGCCTACATTAAATAACTTGCTTCAATTACCGAGAGTTCCAGTATTGAATCATCAACCTATGCCCTCAGTTCTACCGGCAAATCAAATACCAATGTGCCCACAATCTATCAGCCATTTGAGATTTCCAAATCAAATCCACAATCCTCAGATTCCTGAATCATTTCCTCCACACTTTGGATTTCATCATATGCAGCCATCTCCACAGGTTTCTAGCTTTTATCATTGGTTTATTTTTATTTTTATTTTTGTGTGGTGAAGAGTAATAGCATTGCTGATTTGATTTGCTTGCAGGCAATGAATTTATATGGTTATGGATCTCAGTCAGCGCAGCAGAATCAGATGGCTGCAGCAAATAGAAGCAGTAACATGCCGACTGATGGACTGCCACCTGATAACCTTCAGAATGGCAGCAATTGACAATGATTTTTTTTTTCCCATTTTTCTATCAGATTTAGTATAAGCCAACACAGATTGGCCGAATTTTCAAATTTTTGCTTTCCCATGTTTTGGAATGAAAATATTATTTTTCACTGTTTGTGTGCAAATTGATATAGTTCAAATGCTGAAAGGAATATATTTTTTTAATTTCAATTTTCTGATATTTTTTAAATTGCTCACATCATAAATAGGGATGGAAACATCAATAAATCCATGGATTAAAGCCTGTTTTGTCTGGGATGAATAATATATCACAGTATGGGAAAGAATGGGAAAGCAATTTTTCATAATGACTTTGGTTTCACACACACAGATTTGTGTGTGTGTGTGTGTGTGTGTGTGTGTGTGTGTGTGTGTGTGTGTGTGTGTGTGTGTGTGTGTGTGTGTGTGTGTGTGTGTGTGTGTGTGTGTGTGTGTGTGTGTGTGTGTGTGTGTGTGTGTGTGTGTGTGTGTGTGTGTGAATAGATTGAGATTTTGAATAGAAATCCTTTAGACTGTCAGTTCTTGATGTGAAATGGCACAGCAAGATGGTTAGCATTCATGAACACATTTTCAATTAATAATTCGGCTTTGTTTGATGTGCCCTGCATCCACTATTTGGACTTCTCTGAGAAAAATTAAAATATTACCGTTCTTGGTCTGATGGGCTTTGTTTGATTTGAGGGAATTTGGAGAAATAAAATTGAAAAAAATGAAATTGTAAAAAGGAAATTAGTTTAAACTTATTTTATCTCATTTATTTAAACAAATCTTTAATATATAAATATTTTTATTTTCCTTAAAACGATGAAAATTTAGCATTCTATTTTATTTTTTTGGGGTGCGAGGTATTAACATGGAGCATCAAGCGTCAAAGGCACCTTCAACTATATGAGTATGTGATGAGAGTTACCCCCTTTTGAAATTTGTTCAATCATAATGAAAGGATTAACACACATAAGAAACACAAACCAGATGAATCACTTGAACATAATTAGCTCTAATACTACTTATTATTAATTATATTAAGAACAACAAAAATGGTTTTATGTGAAGTTAAATAGATTTGTTATAATGTTAACGGTTAAAATTAAAACCCATGAGCTACAAGTAACATAGATAAAAATGATTTAAATAACATTAAAAGAGATCCACGGGAGTAATTATAAGATAGTATTTATTGTGATAATTTTCTTATCAAGAATTATTTCCACTTATAGAGAATATATTTCCTTGATATACCCTCGTAATATGTGAGTAATATTGTAGACAACAATCCTAGGCTAAAGTACGTGGAACAAAGACCTTGAGAGAGGGTTTTTAATGATATCAATCAGTAAATCACGGGTAAAGTTACTTGAGACACTAAAGATCCATCTGTTAGAAATGGTGGAGCTCGGTCCAATATGCTTGGGCGGTTACTTTGCTTTGGAGAGTCACGCCTCTTCACAAATAACAACTCCCGCCTTCCTCTTTTGTGAAGCGAAGTATCTCTTCGCTCCCTCTTGTTTGTGATAAAAGTTTCGGATGACTGTCCTTGGGTTTAGCAGTTATAGTTTGAGTTTTTCGGTTTCCTCGGGATAGAGAAAGATTTCCTCGAGGCAGAGGAAGAGAAGCGCAAGCGGTAGTTCATTGCGGCATAAGGAAAGAATAAAGAAGAAGAAGATTGTTCTCCCTATGCTTCTTCTTGGTGGCTTGTGGCAGAAGAGAAATTGAGTTTATTTCTCTTGTAAGGTTTGTCTTCTTCGGTGTATTTTGGTGTATTTTGGTGTAGAGTTTCTTCGGTGTATCTAGGTGTAGAGAGAAAAGAACAGAGACAGAAGAAGAGAGAGTGAGAGATTCCTCTTGTAAGTCAAGTTGATTGACTGGTGTAAATTTCTCAAGTAGTAAAATCCTCTGCTGCAACTCCGTGGACGTAGA